>NW_026267227.1:291796-298741 GCF_000697945.3 Frankliniella occidentalis
CTCTCTCTCTCTCTCTCTATCTCTCTCGCTCTCTCTCTTTTGCTCGCTGACTTACTCCCTGGCGCATAGGGCTTATATACTGTCCCCGCAATAAATCTTTTTCCTAAACGTTTTATGTATGAGCGTCGAATGGACGTCCAGAAGCGCGCCGCCGCCGGTCAGCTCGGCCCAGCCTCAGGCCTCTCCGCCCCGGGGGAACACCTGCCGTTTAGCGGCTATTAGGACGTCGTCGTGGGCGCCCCGCTCTACCGCACCCAGCCCCGCCCAGGCCTCCGTTTTGATCGCTAAATTGCGCTTGGTTCCGCAGCGTGAGGAGCGAAGCGCGCATCCCATCTCATCGTTTTGATCCGATCGAGTAAGACACACGTATAAAGTGACGCGGTAAGAAGGGGAGCTCCTGGCGGTCAGTGGTGGGCGAAAGGTCCACCGCGCGCACACACACGCACACACACACGCACACACACACACACTCACTGCGCAGCTACGCCCAGCCCCGCCACCCCACGCCACGCCTAGCACCTCGCTGTCAAGATTGCCCCACATGATTGACAAGCAGTCCGATAGCGCGGACATGACAGTGAGAGGACGGGGTACAGAGAGAGAGAGAGAGAGAGAGAGAGAGAGAGAGAGAGAGAGAGAGAGAGAGAGAGAGAGATGAGAGAAAGCCAAAACCAACGCCCTGGGGTAGTGTGAATATATATTCACTCTTGTAAGAGCGCGAAACAGCGTGAGCACTGATAATAATAATTCAGTGGAAATAGTCAATATTGACGTCCACGCTCCCATGTGGAAGCACAGCACGTGCGCAGCTTGCGACCTGCTTCCTGACCGACCTGCCCGCTCACGGAGTGACGGGTGAATGATAGCCCCGCAAGCACAGAGCTGCGGCCCAAGCGAACGGCACTTGACGGCACGACGGCCCTGGAGGAGGACCTGGAGGAGGGCCTACAGGAGGTCATCGCTGGGAGGTCACGGAGAAGCTTCTAAAGAATGTCCTGAAGGAGGTCCTGAAGGAGGTCCTGAAGGAGGTCCTGAAGGAGGTCCTGAAGGAGGTCCACAGGAGGTCCTGAAGGAGGTCCTGAAGGAGGTCCTGAAGAAGGTCCTAAAGGAGGTCCTGAAGGAGGTCCTGAAGGAGGTCCTGAAGAAGGTCCTAAAGGAGGTCCTGAAGGAGGTCCTGAAGGAGGTCCTGAAGAAGGTCCTAAAGGAGGTCCTGAAGGAGGTCCTGAAGGAGGTCCTGAAGGAGGTCCTTGAGGAGGTCCTGGAAGAGGTCCTGGAAGAGGTCCTGGAGGAGCCCGGAGGGAGTTCCGGAGTCCTGAAGGAATGGCCTGGAGAGAGTGCTGGAGGGGTCCTAGGAGAGGATCAAGGGAGGTAACACAGGGGAGGGCCTGGAGAAATGCCCTGGAAGAAAGCGCTGCACGAGGCCCTGCATAAGGCACAGCCACACCGCGCCACCAGTACAGCGGCGGATGGGGTGGTGGCCGCGAGGGGCTGCTATCCTTTGTGACGAGGCAGTTCGCGGCGAAGGGGAGCGAGCAACGTCGGCCTTACATCTTCCTTTCTACCCCCTCCCCCTCCATAACTCCCTTCCCCTGCCCTCTCTCTCTCTCTCTCTCTCTCTCGCTCTCTCTCTCTCTCTCTCTCCCTCGCGGTGAGGGGAGCGGGCAGCAGCACCAGCGCACCGCCCCACGACCGCAGCCGAACGCTAACGACATGGCCACCGCTCTCAAACGCAGCCCCGTTACACACATATATACACCGCGCTCCCCGGAGGAGGTCCTGGCCGAGAGCGGAGCAGCACGGCTCCCCAAAACCGCCATCACACCGCCGCAAAGGGGGTGACTGACCGCCCCGCCCCGGCCTCAGTCACCTCTCCGCCCGTTTTTACGAGGGCATATTTATTGACAGGAGCGAGTGCATCTGACGTAAGGCTCATGGGGCGAGGCGTGGCGCCATGCGATGCTCCTCAGCAGGCGGGGCGGGGCGGGGCGGGGCGGCCCCCAGTGGGCAACACAAGACTGCGCCGCATCGCCCGGATTTATCCCCCGGTGTGGATCGCTTTGATTTATCGACGTACCGAAAATATCGAGAGTGAAAAGGGAGAAGGAGAAGGAGGGAGGCCGGGGAGGAGGGGGAGGAGGAGCTTGTGCACACGGCACTCGGTGAAATAAAAGTGCGAAGACGGAGTGAGGCGGGGCGGGCCGTGCGAGCCCCACAGGGGGCACCACGCTACGGCCGGGCTGGACCCCGCGGGGCGCGCGGCTCGGCCGCTCCAGCCTTTACGCAAGCCACCTGCCATACTTCTGCACGCGATATGTTCACACCGAGACGATTTAAGGGCGGAGTGTTTGATTTTGATTCTCAAACTCTCCCAATATCAAGGGAACGGCGGAGCCAGGGCAAGTGGCCACCATTTCGTGGCGTAGCTCGCGTCGTAGAACAGGTAAGGCACTCATCCTCACAGAGAGAAAGTGAAAGAAGGAGAGAGAGAGAGAGAGAGAGAGAGAGAGAGAGAGAGAGAGAGACGCAGCAGCGACGGAGCCCCGGGTGGGCGCACATACTCCGGCCCAAAACACTGCGGGCCCGAGCATCTTCTTGATGGTGTTTGTTCGTCTCTTCGCGAAGCCATCCGCAGCCTCAGTCGGCGGCAGCGCCACAGGCAGAGGCGCAGGCGGCAGAGCCAAAGGCAGAGTCACAGGCAGGGGGCAGAGCCACAAACTGAGCCATAGCGCAGAGCCACAGGCAGAGCCATATGCAGAGTGACAGAGCCACATACACAGGTAGAGCAGATTCACCTAGCAATCCTAGGCAATCTAAGGCAGAGCCAAAACCATACAGGCAGATCCACAGGAAAGCTCAGGCAAAGATACAGGTAGAGCCACAGGCAGAGCTACAGGCACAGCCACAGGCAGAGCTCTGCAGCAAGCGCGCTGCTCCCCCGAGACGAGGGGCAAATACTTCACCTTCCTGGAAGTGGACCACGGTACGCATCGAAAAAGCACTGCGCGAGAACGAGAGAGAGAGAGAGAGAGAGAGACGTTTAGAAGAGCTAGTAGTAGGTACGTTAGAGTCCTGCGCGTGGGATTTTCAGGGTAAAATTTGACTTGTACTCCGCTTGACACGGCCTGTCCTGCGTCAGTCCGGTGTAGTCCCAGGGTAATCCCGATATAATCCCGATATAATCCCGGGGTTAATCCGCAAGTTATCCGGTGTAATCCAGGGGTTATCTGGCGGTGATCCAAGGGTTATCCGGCGAGCTCTTATCCGGCGATAATCTTCGCGGATAATCCGCACGGATAAAAATACTTTGGTTGCTGTAACTAAAATGGTATTCAGTCTGCCCCCTGAGTCAAACCATAGAACGTTCTATCGTGCTGGCTGAGTGTTCAGATGCTCCAGCCAAAAGCCTGCACAATATAGAACGTTCTATTCTATGGTTATGACTCAGGGGGCAGACTGAACAAACTAGTTACAGCAACCAAATTTTTTTGGCCGTGGTGACCAAACATTTTCCTCGGTGTGGGGTACACGGGAGTCTTTTTCCACCTAGATCTACGTGAGCAGAGAAACACATCTCTGCTAGGGTGGGGGAACCCTCCGCAGTTGAGCCGGCGCCGGTGCTCGAACCGCTGACCTCCGGGGCCGGAGACGCGCGCGACGGCTGCTCGACCACGGCGGCGCCGTCTTCCTCCTCATTTAAATGTTTCGGGGCCGCCACGAGGCGTCCCTGCTCTCTACGGGTTCGGTTATCGAGCACGCGATTAGGAAGCCAGGGCCACGCTGTCGCTCACGGCAACGCGGGCCCGACTGTTTTTGTCTTCCTCGAGGGGGCAATAACTCCGGGAATCATGTGTACACCTGTCTGGGAATCATCAGGATAAAAATTGATCAAAATCAATAGAAATCGCTTAGAGTAAGCGGGAAACTAGAGAAATAAGTACAAATCAGTCGAAATAAGCGTTTTATACCACTAAAACCCCCCGAAAAACCCATGTAATAATTATAAGCGGACGGAAATCACCGGGAATCAAGAATTTCGGGAATCATGTGTACACTTCAAAAGGGAGTTATTGCCCCCTCGGTCTTCCTACTGTAGTAGTTCCACGGGATAATGACCGACATCCAAACAACAGACACACGCTGGCGTATCCGCGTATTATGCGACATTATTTTCAAAAAAGGAATAAAAATCGTGCCATTTGGTCGAGTACCTCTTTCCCCTCCAAACATATCATTTTTTGGTTTATTTGGTAGGCGATTTGCTCATGAACTTTCAGATAACCCATTCAGAACAATAGAAGCCAAGAGATCGGTTCGGCAGCGGAACCGAACTCTCTTTTATTATTTCTCTGTCCATCGAATAGTGGAAAAATCCGAATGTGTTTTACGCCGAAAGGCGAAAAGTACCTATTATTACAGAAACTTTACTTAATTTATCACAGGAAAAAATTTTTAAACGTAATATTTTTATGAATTTCTTTGCAACCAACAAGTAGCGGTTGAATAACTGAACTCTCGACTGAACTGGTCTTTAGATCCAAAATGAACTTCACAAACCCATGAGCTATAAACGGTCCAATGCAACCAAAAACCCAAAGAATGGCACTCGTCGGAGAAACAACATTTGTGGAATCAGAAGTGGGTGGGAACTTATTGGCCATAGCTGGACCGGAAAGGGGATGTTTGGTGCACACTGGTTACTTACGTTGACGCAGAGGTGGGCATCCAGTACTCTAGGGGCGCGGGCCGCGCGGAGATCCACGGGGACCTGTGCGCGCCCAGCAAGCAACCTCCAGCATGCCTGCCGACGACGGGGCCGGCGAGGCTGACGGCGCGGGGAGCACCTCGGCGAGCACCTCGACGGGCACCTCGGCGAGCACGGCGAGGGCGAGGTGGTCCTCCTGCCCGCGGCACATCCTAGGCGCGGCGCACTCGCCGGCACAGATCACTCACTCATGGAACACACACGGTATATCACTGCAAATCCAAGAGGTTTACACTGGTGCGCTGCGCGGCGCGCTGGTCGCGATGTGCGGGCTCGAGGCCGCGGCGGCGGGTCGGGACGGGCGCGCGCGCGGGGCGGGGCGGGCGAGCGCTGGTGTGGCGGGGAGTGCTGTCTGACTGCGCGCGCTGGCGGACTGACTCGGACTGAAGCTCGCGGCGCGCCGGGAGGTGGAGGAGCAGCGAGGACGCCCCGCCACACCCCGCCCCACCGCGCCCCGCCCCGCCGCGCCCCGCCGCGCCCCGCCGGCAGAGCCTCCTAGGGGTCCACAGGTCCTGCCGCCTCCAGCCCGGGGCTCCTACCTGGCCAGGTCGGACCACTGCGAGATGAGCCACCAGAGGAGCTCCTCCTCCGGCCCGCCTGGAACCAGGGGTGTAAAAAAGTAAAAAATAAGTCGGAAACTGCCCTTTGAGGAATAAAGTCGGAGGTGTTGGGAGGCCGAGGTGAGAAGTACTGCTGGACGGCGTGAGCAGGACGACGACCTTCTCCTCCTATCCATGCACTGCGGACGCCGACAACACATCGTGATAGTACGAATTTATTTAAGAGCCGACGGTCGCGCTCCCGTCTCTCTCCTCCCCCCTCTCCTCTCCCACGCAAAAAAGCGTAGCGAACATCGGACCGTATGTCTCCATCGTTTCGGCAAGCGCGCACGCGCACCCAAAACGGAACGTCAAAAATCATCGGCGTCAGAGTCCGTCGTCTCGCCGGCGGGCGGCTCGGCTGGTGGCTCTGGTGCGGTGCTGGACCGGGGGGATGACGTCCTGCTCAGCGCGGCGAGAACTCACCCTCCCGCACCGCGGCCGCCCCTCCCCACCCCTCTCAACGGGTTGAATGGAACGGAAAACGGCACGGCGAGGAGGGGAGAAAGGAGAGAGAGAGAGAGAGAGATAGAGAGACGGGGGAAAGGGGAGAAGGGGGAAGGAGGGCCGCGCCCTCAGGCTGGGCCGGCCTCCGCGTGGTTTCACAACCTGACGATAAGCAGCCCTAGCCGCTCATGCTCGGCCCAGGCTCCGCTTGCCCGGCGAGGTCGGCCCCGCCGCGAGGTTTGGGCCCGCGCACTTCGCCAAGGCGACACAATGAGAGGGAGCAGTGGACGTCCAGTGGAAGTGAGCGGTGCGAGGGTGGGGCCTGCGAGTAGGGTTGGAAATTTCCCAAATATTCCGGAAAACTTCACGAAAACTTTTCTAAAATATCCGGAAAATAACGGACAACTTTCCAAAATCTGAGAAAATTTTCATTTTGTCCCGGAAATTTTCCGTCTTTCCAGAAATTTTCCTAAATGTTTCCGGAAACTTTCCAGGGCTTCCAACCCTACCTGCGAGTCATTCCTTTCGGTGGCGGGGTAAGAAGCCAGAGGGATCCAACCAAGAACATACTCGCAGGCGCGGTTACATGTTTTCAGTATTTTTGTATGAGAATGCTCAAGCGTCGCACACGATAGATATTTGACCGTCCCGTGTCTCTCTCTCTCTCTCTCTCTCTCTCTCTCTCTCTCTCTCTCTCTCTCTCTCTCTCCCTCTCTCTCTCTCTCTCTCTGTGACACACACGCACATACGCACGAAAGCGTTCAGAAAATCACTTCAGACAATCGCGCGGGATCGCATAATAGTTTCCATTATCATTTCCCCATGCGCGCCCCCTGTGCGTGTGACACAGTAAGTGCTTTAATCTCCGTATCAAAAAAGGAAAGGTAAGAACGTTCTCTTTGAAAACAACATCAAGTTTTTAACGGTCAAATTGTGGCATTTAAAATGGCGAGAAAAAAATTAGTCTGTTTAAAAATTGGTCTCCGCGCGATTTATAGAACATTGCGGAAGAACTGCCAAAATACAAAGTCTACGGAGCAGGCCAGAGGCCTGCAAACAATCAAACGGCACGCCTCCAGCCCGAATACGGCGGAAGCGGCTGGAAGCGGCTGGAAGCGGCTGGAAGCGGCTGGAAGC
>NW_026267227.1:299316-300053 GCF_000697945.3 Frankliniella occidentalis
CTGGAAGCGGCTGGAAGCGGCTGGAAGCGGCTGGAAGCGGCTGGAAGCGGCTGGAAGCGGCTGGATGCGGCTGGAATCATCTGGAAGTGGGTGGAAGCGGCTTGATGTGGCTGGAATCGCCTGGAAGCGGCTGGAAGCGGCTGGAAGTGGCTAGAAGCGCCTGGAAGCGGCTGGAAGCGGCTATGGAAGCGGCTATGGAAGCGTCTTCAACCGCAACTGGAACAGAGGGCTGGCCCACGGGGCGCGACGCGCATTGCATTTCACAGGCCATATCCCGTCGTACCCTTGGCCGTGATTTACGTATTGCAAGGTTCCACTTGTCCCGCGCACTCGGCTCCGCTCCCCGCGCCGAGCCGCGCCACGCCACGCCGCGCCGCGCTCAACCCTTTTGCGTGTGGAATCCCATTTGCTCCACATGGTCGCCCTCGAACTGGACCCGGGACCCGCGCACCGACACCCGCCGGTCGTCTGCTTCGGACAGGGCCGCAATGTGCGCCTGAGGGGAGGAGGAGGACGCCGCTGTCGACCACACCCCTGCCAGCCCCGCCGGCAGCGCGCCAGGACGCCGTTGGAGCGCGCCCCCCTGTAGGACACCAGCGCGCTCCAGCACGCCGTGGGCGAGCGCCACCGTGCCGCCCCCATACGACCACCCCCGTCCGCCGCGCCGCCCCCGCACATCCTTGAGCGGGGGCGGCCGCGGAGCCGCCCGGAACTGGAGGGGGTTGGGCGGCGGAGGG
>NW_026267227.1:301459-301950 GCF_000697945.3 Frankliniella occidentalis
CACACACACACCACAGTACCCGCTTCCGCCCGCTACTCCGGCCCCTCTCTACGCTACCCTCCTCCCCTCTCGACCAACGCCCCCTCACGGTGGGGGTGTAGAAGAGAAAGGGGGGGGGGGGCATCGGTGGCGGGGGCACCATCCAGGGCGGTACGGCATCGCCGCTCCCGACCGGTAGGCAGCGCCGATTCGACGACGACGCCGCTCGGCGACTGACGCGTCGCACTCTACCTGGAGGAAGCGGCCATACCTCTCCCCCTCACTCTCTTCTCCTGGCGTTGGTGGTGCCTGCATTTAAGCCCCAAATAGAATTGCCCGCTGGAGTAGAAGAGGGCCGATAGCAGAGTGGCGATATGGAGCCAAATGGAGCACGACGCGGGGCAGTGCAATAGGGGGTGCAGGGGGTGGACCTGCTCCCGCTGCCGCGGGGGGAGCAGCCACCACCACCTCCAGCGCCGCGGTGGTGAAACAGCGCGCAACCGTCCCCCCCC
>NW_026267227.1:306730-310115 GCF_000697945.3 Frankliniella occidentalis
GGGGGCTACGCGGAGGGTGAAGTGCGGCGGTAGTAGAGAGAGGGGAGAAAAGATTTTCTAGCAACCTGTTTTTTTTTCGCGATTCTGTACGCTTGGTGGCATTCCTAAACGTGCGATGATGTTGCCTACGTCTAGGTTCGTAGAAACGGAACAGACGTGATTGGCACCTACTATGGGGAACTCCATCGTTCTTGGTGAAAACGACTTTCAAGTTTTTTATCACTTACCTCAAGACGGTCATAAGAAATGAACTTCGGTTATTCAAGCTCTACTAGAAAACCTAGCCTAGAAAGCGTTTTCAAAGAATTGACGAAGATTGAGGACAGCCCAATTTTGATCCTCAATGAACTCCAAGTGCTTGTAATTTTACAATTTTGAATTGTAATTTTACGACGTACGTTTCATATGGAAGATTCTGTAGTAAAACCTCCAACTCTTGTTCACAGTATGTCACATAGTCCTTTCTCCTTGGTATGGCCAGCTCGATGACGCCATCCACGTTGGGCACGTTGGGCGCCGAGCCTGGTATTTGAACCGGAGAGCGGCAGCTACTACCGTCACCGCCGTCATCGCCGTCACCGCCGCCTCCCGACGTGACATTGACACTCTGCGCTCGCCTTATCGCGTGCGGCGTGCGGCGGGGGCAAAGCACGGCACAGAGCAGCGCCAGCAGCGGCCGCCAGGCCGGCACCTGAAACACGACCAGCCATCCGTGAGGAAAATGTTTGGGGGAGAAGAAAAAAAGGAGGCGATGGGATCTACATTTACACAGCAAGCGTATGGTCCACACAGAACCCTTCCTCTACTTTTCGTTAAAACTGTCCGCATGTAGCCGTGAACATGCGGACCACCACTGTGTTGCATAAGTAGGCCGCGGAAACATTTTTTTCACAGTGAGTCCAAGGGGGATTCTATTTCTTGCGTGCATCCCGATGTGGGACTCGAGTGTTGAGCTCGAATACGTAACCAATGACCACTCGTCTGTGTCCACGTCTGCGTCTGTTAATCCGCCTTTCAACGAACCTCTCACTGTTAGAAAAAAGCACGGTAAATACCTACGGTACACTCTGTAAATTTGTCGCCTGGTTTCACTCCGTATTTTATTGCTACGGTTGCACCGTAACAGTGCTGTTATTGAACGGTGAGCCTCTGTAACGGGATGACACCGTAACAAAAATTGACTGGACAGACCGTAGGCCTTCCACCGTAAACGTTTACTTTTTTTAGTCTTATCATAAAAAAAATAATGAAAGATGGTGAACAGCATAAAAAGCAACTTTTAGCTTGTAATTCTGATCAAATCTTTTCATTTGTCACTTGATCTCAAGGAAAAAACTATTATCACTTTCCCTGCTTTCCAGTTTTTTGTGACTCAATATTGTGTGTGGACTTGTTATCTTGTTTCGTACTTAATGCCATGGAACTTTGATGTAGTGATAATAAATATGTAGAGAGCAAGTTTCCTTGCCACTGAGTTAGTTTCACTCACCTCAGAAAGATTGAAATGGAGAGTTGTCATCAAAAGGTAGAATGGTGGGATAGAGACACTTGAAGTTGGACAGGCTTTAACCTAGCCATAACCACTAATATGAACTAATTTTATCACTGCACGAAAAGAACAACACTCCAGTGTCCCTCTCTGAACAAAGGTGCAAGTCAGGTGTAACATTTTGCTGACTGTCAGCGCCTCAAACCTCTTCTAAGAAGTCAATATTCAATGAATGCATTTCGGTACGAACATGAACTTTATGTGTACTAACCAAAACATCAATCCGCCATATTGTTTAATTTTTGACAATATTGAGGTGGATGTTGCCGATAAGTGCCGTCCCCACTATCTACACACTTTCGATTTCGATTCGTTATAGTCAGTCAGTTCGTCGTCTGCTGCTCACACTCGCGTCGGTCCGCTCCGCTGGTTGGGTTATGCGGCTCGGCAGGTAAGAATGTTACCTGTGGTCGGGGAGACGCCAGGGGCGCTCGCAGGCGTCTGGTTCGATGCGACGCTCCATATTTTGGCGTTTGCGTCGCTTTGCCCTTTAGTCCTGACTGGCGTCGTCTTCTGGTGTCTTTTCCGCACTGCGCTAATTTAACCCTTTCTGGTCTGGATGTCGTTGTCTGCTTTCTTGTCGAATCAGCTTAAAACAGCTAAATATGCCTAGTTTATTGGAGAAAAATAAAATCGAACGTCCTTATTATTTTTACTTGCTCCACATGTCTCTCATTAAGTGCCTGCCTAAATCTGCTTTAATTCTTGTGATCCTGTTATCATAACCAACTGCTTTGTTGTGACTCAAAATGCTTCTGTGGCTATTGTTTAACGATTGTTTTTGCACGAGAATTTTGAAATGTTGGCACTATTATTATGCTTAATTTCTTCTCTTGAATGTTTCAGGTGTCTGCTGCTCATTGATTTGAGGTTAAATCTTTCCCAAACAAGTACGCTACACATTGGATGCTGGCAGACGATCCTGCCAAAATGGATGGGAGTAGTTGACAGAGAGTGAGTTCATTTTATTCTCTAACTAATGGGTTGGTTGTTGTAGAATTCTGATGAAAAGACTTGATTCTCTTTCCAAAGTATAATTATGTAAATCCTTTTTTTTAAAGTTTGATAAAGATCACATATTTTCTCATGTCAAAATTACTTTGCCAATAAGGGGCGAGCTGAGTTCTTTTTCTATCATTGATAATCATGTTTTTATGTTTCTTGTTTGCAGTTATCCATGATATTTCAAAGGACGAAGCACGTGGGTTCCACCTTCTACATCATTGCGCTCAAGGCTTCAGTGACTGCCATGTCCTCTGTAGCATGCCTTGAATAATAAATAATTTTCAAGCAATTCTTTTCTTGTGCGTGTATCTCCCAACATTTATTCAGTGACATGCTCCTTTACTTTTCTACATAACAGTTCTGAGAGTGAATTTATTTAAAAGAGTAGAGTAAAACATTTGAACCATGCATTGAACTGAACTTTTGAGTTCATGTAATTTCTGCTCACTTAGCACCACTTGTGTAGAAGGTTATTATATCACACAGCATTTGTGGTTGATTTGAAAATCACAAATATTTGGTACAGAGTTGTATAATTATGACAGAGAAGTTGCTCTTTTCGTTTTGTTGAGTTATTAAAGTGATTTGAAAGAAAGTATGCAAGTGAGGGAAACGATTCAACTGTTATATATTATTGAACTCAAGTTTGCAAATATCACAATGTTTTGTTTAGACAATAACAGTTTTCAAGGTACTCATAAATACTCAGTTCACATATAAATGTAATGAGATCAAAATGTTAATTTCTAGTAAAAATTTGTCACTCAAGTTTGCAAATATCACAATGTTTTGTTTAGACAATAACAGTTTTCAAGGTACTCATAAATACTC
>NW_026267227.1:314520-321321 GCF_000697945.3 Frankliniella occidentalis
GCGTGATCGCACAGCACCTCGGCAAAGGAAGAGATCGTGAGCACGAGAGAGAGAGAGAGAGAGAGAGAGAGAGAGAGAGAGAGAGAGCGAGAGAGAGAGAGAGAGAGAGAGAGCTGCTGTGCCAACGGTGTGATGACTTGTAATACTAATCTCTTTGTCCCTCGAGGAACGCGATGATGGTGGATGGCTACTCGAGTTGCGCTCGACATGAGCAGCGCAAACAGACAACTTTTGGCCCGCATTCTCGAGGAGGGCGCTCTCCGCGGTTGAGCCGGATTACTATTGTGCTGATTCACTTGCTCGGGGAGGGGGGGCGGGGCTGGCTGGCGTTCCACCGATAGCGACGCCTGTCAGACACGCGTTTACTGCCGATTCATACGCGAGCGCAGAAGTGTGGCGCGGCGACACACCCCTGAACCTTGACCGAGACGACACGGGCGCAATAGCTCACTAACGGCTTACAAGCAAGGCGCGCGCACGGTGATGGTGAAACTAGTACGCACTAACTGGGGATTTCCATCATTAATGTATACAAATCTGAGCGATCATTTTTTTCGACACACATTTTCTGTGTTGATTTGAACAGTTATATATCATTCACATTTACAAAAATCATGCAATTTTGCACACAAAGTTGTACAAAACGAAAGGTCGTTAGGTTTAACTTAGCAAAGGACGGCGAACGTTCCCACACAAAAATATACAAATACATTTAGCGTGAGCACACTTCGCCGTTCCGACGAAAATCGGTCATCGCGGTCATTTGGTGGCGCAGCGCGGACTGACGTATACCCAGACACACACACACAAACAAATATGTGCCCGTGTGTATGTGACGAGGAAATGCGGAGCGGCGGGCAGGCCGGCGCCGTCGACACCTGCAACGGATGCCCTGCGCCGTGGCCGCCGCGTCGTGTGTTGTCTTAGATAAGAAAAAAATTAAACCAAAAGAAAAGAGGCCGAAACATAAATCGATCTCGGTGTTATCAGTGACGCCAATTTACAAATTGCTTTTTTGTTGTTGTAATTTCCGTGTCGTCAATGAGGACGCCGAGAGTCCGGGGAATCCCCTCTACGGGCTGCGGGCTGCAGGCTTCAAGCAGCGCGCCGGGCGGGACCGTTCAAACAAGGCCGCCGACCTCGGTGGAGATTTGCGTGACAATGGCGAGGGCAAGAGAGTGAGAGAGAGAGAGAGAGAGAGAGAGAGAGAGAGAGAGAGAGAGAAGGGTCATCACGCCCCGGCAGCGACGACGCGGAAGGGGCGAACGGGTTTCCGGATGAGGAGTGGGAAGGGGCAAGGGGTGGGGACGGGGAGAGAAATTGGAAATTATAATAATCCGTATCAGTTGGCCTGTCGCGCTAGGTTAAACAACGTTTGGTGATTAGCGCAGGACAAGCCACTCGACCGCGTGCACAACTCACGGCTCAACCAGCTGCCACACAGTTAAGAAAAGAACATAGTGTATGATTTTTGTCTTTGGGCCTGCCGAGATAACAGAAGCGAAAGTTGGAAATTTATGGAAATACATTTCACAAGAATGTAAATAAATGATCACACTACGCTTGAATGGCTGCACATTCTTAAAAAATTCAGTTGAACGAAATTATAATCACAATATCTGAAGATTTAGATAAATACTTACAACTTTTCTGACCCGCAACGCGCCGCAACGTGGTCCGGTAGGGCGCTCTACAGCGGATTCATATTTTCAGATTCAGATTCAAAGAGCGCGTAGCGCGCATTGGGTTCATTTTCCGATGCATAGCGCGCGGAGCGCGCATTTATTGGTTTTCATAGGTACAGTACAGGGGTACATGAGTATTTGTAAATGCAGGGGCGTCCTCCCTTGGCTTCACTTCGACCAGCGTGCGTGCCAGGCGCACAGCACCTCGAGGGCGAAAGCGGCCAAGCCCGCAGCCTGGCCCACCCCCAACACGACGAAGGCCGACCCCAGCTGCCACAGCGTCAACGGCCGCGGGCCCTGCTGCAGCACCGGCCTTCTCGCGTGGTGCCGGCGCTCCCGGGCGTACTCCTCGCTGCGCCAGCGCGACAGCAGCCCCGACGCCTCCACGAGCGCCAGCGCTCTGGACAAGGGCCGCTCCAGCGGCGAACCCCGGGATGCCTTGCCGATGACACTGTAGCCGGGGTAGGGCAGCTGGAAAAGATGCAACTTCTTGGGCGGTATCATGAATTTTTGGATATGGCTGCCAATATGTCGGTCCATCATCGTGATGAGGGCGCAGTTGCGGGCGGTGGCGATCGTGTCGATGATCGTCCTGATCTCTGGGTACGCCACGAACTCTGCCTGGGTGGACAAGTTGTTGCTCAGTGGAAGACTGTGGCTGTACATTACGTTTGTTAGCACTTTCAGGGGCAGCCCACTGTCCTCGAGGTCCTGCAGACTGTCCAGGTCACGCCTTGGTACAGCCGAAGATAGCTTGCCCAGCAGCAGGCCCTGGTAGGCGGCGGTCAGCACGACGCAGGCGAGCAGCCAGGTGGCCAGCATAGGCCGGGGCGGGCCGGGCGGCGGCGGCGCCTGACCCAGCAGCGGAGCCAGCGCCTGCAACACCGCTCCGCTAACGTCCCGTGTCCTGGCGCACCTCAAGAACAGCACCGTGCACAAGGTGGCCAATCCCGTGGCGCACCACAGCCCAGCGGAGAACTCGACCGTCACTGCCTTTAGGACGCTGACGCCGGTGCCGAATCCCGCGGGCACGATGGCGATGACTGGGACCACCTCCAGGCCAAGCACATTGTTTATGTCCATCGTTTCGCCCGGGATATTGAGAGGCACGTCTGCGAGGAGTGCGTCCAAAGCGCACTTCCTAAATGCGAGGCGAATTTCACCACTTATCCTCGATACTACCTTCTACCTTACGGTTTTCGGCGATCCTATGCGATGCCGCTGTTCTCGGCCCATTTGACAGACGCTTTTCGCCAGCTCCTTGATCGAGTGCGAGGTCGTCAAGCCTTTCGCAGTAAGAAGGAACAAGGTGAGGGGTCGGCTCTTGCCTCCACTGCGCCAACCAGTGCAGAACGGGTGGAAAACGGCGGCCGTTCGGAGCCAGCGCTGCTCGGCGGTCAACCACTCGTTCGCCCTCGAGATGACTAGCACCCTCTTTCGGAAGGCGACAGTGTCATCCTCCTGGCAGGTCAGATTGTAGAGGGTGGTGCTGCCGTCAGGGGCGGTGAGCGCCATGCGGTACTCATAACGGAAGCCAAGCCAGATGCCCGAACGGGAGACGCGCCCCAGCACCTCGTTTCGGGGAGTCTCCACCGTGGCCCAGAAGAGGACCCGAATCACTGGAACAGGTCTGTAAGCCCTCATGGCGGCGAGCAGCTCCTCCGGGCCGTGAGCGGTTACAAGGTGTACGCAGTGCGTGCCCATAAGAACGTATTCGAGATGAGGGTGTGGCAAATACCCGTAATTCTGAGGAAGCACACTCGGATTCAGCACTCGCGGGATGTCCGCGGACAGCTCCCCGAGGAAAGCGCCGGTCCAACGCGTGCGCCCGAACAACACGAGGGTGGCCGTCGGGGACCTCATGAACGGCGTGAGCAGGGCCGCGGCGCTCCTGGCCTCGGGGGGCGCGGCCGAGTCCACGCCGGGAAGGTCGGCCTGCACCCGCACCCCGGGCGTCGCCACGCAGCAGAAGAGGGACAGGACGAGGAGGGCCTCCATAGTGGCAGTACCGACCGAGTCTCTAGCCGTACTGGCAGCCGAAGCGAACCCAGTCCAACACGCGTGCCCATAAATGGAACCTTTCTATACACTTTCGATCTCCACCTTCAGAGGCACGAACAGTAGGCGCCCACCTGTAATTGGACGTGTGAAAAGACTTACGGTAAGCGACAAGTTAATAAAAATATGTGTTGTCAGTCGTGCGAATATAGATCGATACAGTAGTCAGCGGCGAAGAGGAGGGCTGAACACTGGCACGGCAGAGAGAGAGAGAGAGAGAGAGAGAGAGAGAGAGAGAGAGAGAGAGAGAGAGAGAGAGAGAGAGAGAGAGAGAGCCGCCCCTCTTTAGCGGCCTCTGAATTCCCCAAATCTTCATCTCCTGATCGTTATGGGACGGGTGAGCCACGGCTGCCCAGAGGAAGGGCTTTCCAAACGGGATGACTTTTCGGCCGGGAATGCAACCTCGACACCCACCTCTTCTGCTATATACACTTAAAAAAAATACACACACACAAACACAAATCGAAAAGAGAGGCCATTCTGAGGCACATCGGAATGCAATACAATCTGATGAGGTGACACACCGGCGCGCAGGGTGCATGTGCAGCTACGGTGTCGGGGCAGAAAGTGTTTGATGACACGCTGGCGGCCTGGCTAGAGGCCCGGCCCAAGTGCGGTGCATTCCCGGCGGGCCTAGAACGCCGCCGCGTGGGAAAAATCGAACATAATAAGGTGTCCGGATGAGCATGCCTCACATGCCGAAGCGAAATAACTATTCTGTGGCGTCATCCACAATGCGAGAAGTAAAATCGACCACGTTTTCGAGGCAGAGTATAGTTCGAGGTATAGTTCGTTGTAAGGTCGTTTAAATACTGCGTGATTTTTTTTTTGTGTGGGGGAGGGGTTCAAATATTATCGGGTCCCATGTCAGTCGAGTCCACAGACACCCCATTACATTTTTACGTCGTGGTACACAATATTTGCAAATATTATGGAAGTCCTACGAGCTTCCATGATGTTCCTAATCCATTTGGGACCCCATAACATTTTGTAAGACAAAATTTTGTCTTCCCAGGGAGACGCGAATTAAAAGAACAAAAATTTAAACAGGGAATGGAACCGTGTGTAGTGTACTAAAGGCGTAGGCAGGGCTGCACAACGACCGGGCGACGCCCCTTTCGGCGCGGAATGCCAGATATGGCGGCTGAATTAAAAGATATAGATTATGGACGGCGGTTGGGACCGGGCCGCCGCATTCCAGTCTAAAAATCGAACACTACTCAGATAAATAGCATAAGGAACCGTCCACAATTAATCTCGGTCGGTGACGTTCCGCGAAACGAAAGGATGACAGCACGTGTCAAAGTACAGAGAGAAGGGCACTTCGCGAAGTTATGTCGAAATAACGAAAATAACTGACACCATGATTCGGTATCGCACATCATGCTAGTTAATGTTTTGGCGTATAGTAGAACCTACGATAGAGAGGTGGTATTTTTTCTACCATGTTGGGGTATTGTCTCTAGGTAAGTTAAGTCAATGTCGAAATTGTTAAATTTTTGGTGTGATCATCTTGCTTTATGTCGGCAAACATGTGAGATGTTTTTTACTGTTGATGTTGGTTGCACTGTTGTCAACCCCTGTTTGCTTCTTTGATCAAATAAAGTCAATCTTTGCCCAGACTTCAAACGAGCAAGGTCTGATTCATTCCACATCAATCCTCATCTATCAGCAAGAGACTGTCAATTTTATCAGAAATTGAGAGTCGGTCCCTTCCCACTGACTTGTGTGCGTGTTGTTTTCGTCCAGGGGACAAGGGCGCCGTGAAAGTTGGAGACAACGACTCCGCCGCTGCTTCGTTTCAATGAAACAAGCAGCCGTTTGCCAACGTTACGCGCCTGGACGGCCGCACCGTGCGACGGCGCGTCTGCGCGCGTGGGTGTTGGTGGCAGCACTGGCGCCGGCGGGAGGGACTCTCGTCCCGTTCGGTTGGCGGCAGTGGCGCGGTGGCCACCGGCGGGAAATGCCAAAGCCCACCGGCACCGCCGCCCCGACGGTCCCGCCCGGCCATTTAAACGGTCGTAAAAACGATGGTACGGCTTCCCCGCGGATGGCCCACGGTTGGACAGCAGCCGAAGAGGACCCCTCCTTCCACGGACACGCGCACACACACATACACGCAGCCGCGCGCACACATACACTATTCAACCGCTCGTTGATTAGAACCGAGCTCACTGTTTTATTTTTCACCTTTACGAGAAGAGCAACTAACTTTTGATTCATTGCGGCACAAGCTGGCTGGATCAATTGCAGAGCGATTAGTAACCTGGGATACTGCATGTTTTTATACGCTCGATTTCATGCTTTTGTTGGATTTTGAGCGATTTTGAGGAATACTTTGTTGATTTTATGCCCATTTGCTAAATTTAATAAGCTCTTGTTGAGCGATCTATGTCTGTACCGGGTATGTGTATCAGAGCGGCGGACACAGACGTGTTGCGGGTCTGCCTACTCCTGCTTCCTCTCGAAAGGCGCCACATGGCTCCTGCAGCCTGCAGCCTACTCTGCAAATCTAATTATGACAGTTTAAAATGCGAAACTAAAAAGCTCTACAGTAGTTTAGACTGAAAAAGTGCATAAGGCTAGTCTGACAGTTCAAACTGTTGAAATGCACAGTTTTGCAGTTTAAACTGTAGAACTTTTAAGTGTCGCAATAATTGGAACTATAGATTTTTTTAATTTCGCAATTTAAACTGCAAGCCTTTTAGTTTTGCAGTTGCAGAGCATGATGGTATGCAATCCCGCCACACTATGTGGAATGTGTGTGGCTCGGATTCACCAACTACGTGTAGCTCTGAACGCTATGCACTTCTACAAACTACGCGGTGCGGCTGGCGGCCCTTCCATTCTCCCTTCCTTATCCGCTGCCCACAAGCAACAGAAAGTTATCTTTGTGGGTCGATTGGATCGCCGGTGAGCCGGGCGGGGACTGTCTCTAACGCTACAGTCGGGCGGCAGAGCCCTGAGCGCCTCACTCCCTCGTTTACCTCCTTCCTTGGGAAAATTAGGCACTTTCGAATCCACGAGGATCTGTTTTTTTCTTGGGGGTGGGGGGGGG
>NW_026267227.1:324816-327293 GCF_000697945.3 Frankliniella occidentalis
GGGAGGGGAGGTGGGAAAAAAGGGGGGGGGTCACTTCAGCACCATTGGCGTCCCGTTTCCTTCGTTTTGTCGTTTCCTCTCGACAAGAATGGTCCCTACCAGCGGTCGGTCCGGTGCCACTGCCGGCCGGTCAGAGTGGCCACCTCAGCCCAGGTGTGTCGGCCAGCTGTGCGCGGCCAGCAAACCACGACGGCGGGCGCCAAACTTACGTTCGTTTCCGCTTGTTTTGTTTCTTTCTTTAAGTTTTTAGCAGATGATACCTTAAAAACCTTTTGACTGAACATAAAGAATATATAAGTAACTTTAAGGTGTCAGCTTGCTTTTACTCTCGATAAGGACAGAGAACCAAGCGGAGACCAGAAAACAATTTATTTGGCACTAGGGGAATCAGTGAGTGACTGTCTGTCCGAGTGTCGCGCTTCAGGCCCCTTCCTCTACCCAACAATACTGCGTCAGGCAGGTCAGGGCAGGGTGCAGGCCCCGTCCTTGTACAACAATACCAGACCATACTAAGCCACCGACGGCGGCCGCTCTGCTCTGCCCCGCCCTTAGCTCATCAACGCCGCTAGTCCGCCGAATTACAAAATTGCAAATAATAACAAGCAGCCACAAACGAACGACACCTAAATATGAGAGAAAATAAGAAAACAGACCTATTCTCAAATTTGTATCATCTGCTTTCAAGATAGATTCTTGATTTAGATTTTTTTTTTGGTGAAGGAATTTTTTTATGTAAAATACAATAATGGACATCGATGAAAACTATCTGTGTGTTACTAGCAACTTCTTTTCCATTTTCTTTTTATTATCTTACCGCGCGCTCGCAAGGGTGTGAGCTGCGAGACCAGCAAAACCCGCAGTACGAGTGAAGCAAATTGCAAAATGTAGGGGAGGCGGCGTGTCACAAAACTGGAAGTGAAATGGGATAATGGCGTAATTGGGCAAGCAATAAGTTGCAGCAGGGCAAAGGGGGCGGAGTCGGTGAGGCTGGGGGGGAGTGGAGGGGGAGGCTGAGCGAATGCAAACCAAACGTCGATATACAGCCGGCCAGCGAATGTTTTGTAGAATTCGAGTCCATACAGCTGGCGGTTGGGAGGTACGCCCGCTGCGCAGCATAGAGGACGCAACCGGAATGTTATGCCTCTTGCTCAGATTCCGCGAACTTAATTCCAGTAGGAGTACAGAGTGTCTAGTATCTCGTAATTGAATTAGCACCCGTGCTGGTATGTCGAGTGGCCGCGACCGGTCGCGGACAGTCTTCCAGGAAAAACCCTTCAGACGCTCTCGACTGATACGAGGGCTTTGACGACGTAGGGGAGAGGTGCTATCAACCTCTAGATAGACTTTGCAATCAGACCAGGCAACGCAAATTTTTTTCGTACGAGATTAAGGCACAAAATTAAACCCAGGACATTTTAGTTAACAAAAACACGATTAGCCTTGCGTCACGCAGTTGTTTCCGGTGTGCGCAAACACGATTGCATCCTCAGTAGAGAGCGGGGATATTGCAGTCATGGACTTGAAGGATTCAAAAACCTCTGAAAGTTTTATGGGTTTAGTATAGAGTCTTTTGGGTAAAATTAGACCAACTGCAATGAAGCTCAACGCGGAGCAGAACTGCTGCAGCTCTCCTGCTGACGACTCAATTCACCGCTCAGTGAGGTGACAAAAGTCCACTAAAGAGCGAGATGGACAGGTATACGAGGAAGAGGGGGGGGGGGGGGGGTGACGGCAGCTGCAAGACTCTATGAGGCTCGAAAACAGGGCCCGTGCGTCATTCCTCAGAACCAAAGTAACGTGATAAGAAGAAGAAGAAGAAGAAGAAGAAGAAGAAGAAGAAGAAGAAGAAGAAGAAGAGTCAAGTTTTATTTCTGACAGATTTTTTCTTCAAACAGGGTAGCGCTGGGCGGCGCAAGGTGTACTTCAGGACGAACGGCTCCCGGTGCTATTTATTTTGCTACTTCGTTGAGGTGCATATGAAAATTAAATTGACGGTTCGTGACGCCTCTTACAAAATTCTACGAGAAACATAATTGTAACTGTTGCTGCTTGCTGTTCGAAATGGGGGAGATGAGATACGAACGGGTTGAGAGGGTGCAACCTTGTGGAGTGGTTAAACCCAGGTGATCTTCAAAAAGGGTTACAGGCACCGAGTTGGTCGCCCCAGACAGCCTGCCGCTGTCTCCGTGGCAGGTAAGTGACAGATGCCCTTCATCGCGCCGTTACGGTGCAGGTATACAGTAATATACAGTGCGGAAAAAGGCATCACAAAGGGATGTCGCCGACGTCAAACTCCTCTGGAGAATTCCCTCTCAGTCACATTCTGCCTCCTATACTTCTCATACTGTGCCTCTCGGAGCTCGGCCGCGTGTGAGCCTCCTGAGCCCGCCCTGATGCTGCTGATGTCAGAAGGTGTGTGTGTTGTTCGGGCATTCCAGACTCGCAGGGGGCGGCGCAGGGGAGAGAGAGGGGGGGGG
>NW_026267227.1:331382-334519 GCF_000697945.3 Frankliniella occidentalis
GGGCGGGGCGCACACGGTGTACACCTCTCGTTACGAAATGACATACTCGGGGCCGTAATGCATTTGATCGCTATGAATTTATGCCGCTTCTCGCGGGCCCCAGTTGACCACTCCTTGCAATAAAACCCTCCGGTCTCTCATCTCATCTCATATCTCTCTCTCTCTCTCTCTCTCTCTCTCTCTCTCTCTCTCTCTCTCTCTCTCTCTCTCTCTCTCTCTCTCTCTCTTGCTCTCTTCCTCTTACTCTCCGTCTCCCTCTCTCCCTTCCCCCCTCTCTCTCCAAAATAAAATCAAATATATATCTCTCTCTATTCTTTTTCCTTCCCTTTCTTTTTCAGAAAAAACATTCAAAGTCTGCCAATAATGGCGAACCCGCTTCTGCCGCTCGTTTTGGCCCACATATGTTAAACGTCTTCAAAGTTTTCCCCACACAAATATTAAGACCCCACGATGCAACATGGGGCTTTCAAAATTTCAACCGATTTAAATTGAACCCGGTATGACCTCCTGTCTCATGCACGCGCGTGTGCGCAGGGACCACCAACACCACCACCATCACCACTACGATGGAGAGGAAGTCGTCCCTCCATACCGCCACCCTCCCCGCCACCCTCCCTCTCCACATCCTTTTGCACCCTCCTGCCGAGGCATTCTGGGAGGTTATCTTCTGTTGAGGTGCCGTAATCCCGCTATTAAAAACGAATTTACTGCAAGACAGATCATATCACTCAGCTGGGCGGCCCATTGTACCGTCCCCTGCAGCCCCTGTGCGCCGGCCGGGGAGGCTCTGCTCGCTTCTGCTGGCCGGGAGGACAGCGACCACGCGACCATGGCGTTGTGCGCACCACGCCATTATGTGTGCCAACCGAGGAAAGGCAAATCCACACAAAAGGCTGACCCTTCTGTGCGTCCTACTCGAATATCTGTGAGGGAGACGAAGAGAAACGCAGAGAGCGACAGAGCGACAGAGAGAGAGAGAGGGGGGGGGGGCGAGCACGCGCCATTTCTTCGCATGCGAACAGCCCGAGAAACGGCCCGCTGATCCTCGGCCTGGTCTATGCAAAGTGAACAGCAAACATCAATACACCGCAAACTGCTGCTGCAGAGGGTGATCGCGCGCATTAATTGCACACAATTCGTATGCGCAATATTGGGAAATGCGTTTGTTTCCGTTTCGGGCAGCGCGCGCGAACTTTTGAACCACGCGTGTCTGCAGTAAGAGTGACAGTGACGAGCGAGAGAGGTTATGCTGTGCGCGCCACCCGCCGCCCGTGGCCAGGTGGCAGTGGCAGCAGCCCTCCCGCCAACAATGCTTATTCACAACACGTAATTGATAAACTCGGACGAGAGTCGTCGGCGAAGGGATGATGACGTGAGGTGACGAAACGGTAATGTGGATGAATGATCCGCACGCACGCGAGGTGACGAAACGGTAATGTGGATGAATGATCCGCACGCACGCACGCACGCGCGCGCGCACACACACACACACATCAACAAAACACGGAACGCGGCGCGCGGGCCAGCGCACGACGACGTGACATGTCGTGTTTGTGTTGAGCCTTGCATCGGCAGCGGCAGGCATCAATGGATGAATAAATGAGAGGATCATGGAGACGGATAAGTAACACGCACACAACATGAACACACACACACACACACACACACACACACACAAACACACACAGCGCGTGAGCATTTCGACGGTCAGCTAAGCTCACACTGCGCGCGAGCGTGCGCGCACACGGCCGCGGGGGACTCGCACACCACACACAATGTTTCACTTTACTCCCTTTTTTATTTGGCAAGCAGATCCTTTGCTGCAGCGAGGGGGGATATTGCGCGCGTGAGGCCGCATGCGCGAGTCGTTCCACGCGACTCCAACCAACGCCAGGAGCAGCAGTGGCACACACTGCTTTCAAATAGGGGGAGGGGGTGTTTCAGTGAATCTCACGGTACCGGAAGTGAGGAGTAAAATGGAATCAAATATAGCGGAACCAGTAGTGGAATGCAAGCCGTCGGGGTGTGAGAATTTCACAACTCTCCGCCCTCCGTCTGTTCCTTGCAATTAAACCAAGGCATGTATTTAATCTCCGAACGGTGCGCATTCAACTGCTGGTTCCAATTTTTCTATAATTCCATTTTACTTTTGTTACTTCGGGCCCATGGATTCACACTTAGAAAAATACCCCGATTCCGCGCCCACGCGCGTTTTCTACGCATCTTTACTGTGTTTGCCGGGAGCTCGTATAACGCTTCCTCTACCTGTATGTGCGCGGCACGCCGGCGCGGCCACCCACTACCCCACGACAGGAAGTGCAGGCCCGTGCAGGGACCCGCAGTGCGGGTGGCCGGCCCGGCCGGGGCCCCGGCGCAGTGCATCCCAACCCGGCGGTGCAACAAATTACCGAGGGCGAATCAGCAGCAGCAGGAGCAGCAGCAGCAGCCGCGAGAAGCAGCAGCAGAGCCAGCTGGATAGTGTCAGGCGGGACAAAGAGGGCCGGTCAAGCACGCCCAGGTGTCGCTCGGGCGCTTCGGCAGCTGTTGTCAAGTGGCGGTGGCGGTATGGTCAGAGTTAGGAGGGGGGGCGGGGGGAGGAAGAAACCACTACTTCACGCGCCAAAATAATTGGACCGGCGGCCGGCGGCCGGAGCCGGGCCGGCAGCCTCGTCTGCTCCACCGAGAATCGCCGCCCGTGTGGCGCCCTCCGTCACGGGGACCACCGAGACGTCATCACCTCAGTGACGCCTTATCCCAAAGCTCCACTGAACGGGCGCCTCTCTGACACTTCAGAAAAGTGGGGACTTCACCACCACGCTTTTATGCGACGCAAAGAGTGACCAAACCTGGGCCGACGGCCGCCTCAGTGACGGCCGGCTGAGGGGGCGTCATACATATTCACCCTGAAGTCAAAGGGGTCAAAGAGGTGACTTTCGGTGACGTCCTAAGCCATGGCGACGTCGACGCAATCGTGAACGTCATCAACACGGCGCTAACTCGTAGCGACCACACCGCTACGCATCCACGCACACGGCCGCTCATTTGGGTACGTGCGCACGCGGCGGGGACAAGTCTACGCATTCATCCTTCATTTTACAGTATTTATCGAGAAAGTGTTTGTGGGGGGAGGGAGGGAG
>NW_026267227.1:337144-340666 GCF_000697945.3 Frankliniella occidentalis
GTGTGTGTGTGTGCAGTCCACATTCCTAGTCACGCATCGTCAGAAGACGTAGACTTTCCAAGTGGTTCCATTTTTGAAAAACTAAGTGTTGATAAATCTAGCAGAAAACAGCAAGTTCTATCGACAGACACCTAGGCACACTAGTGTCAGGAAGCAAATGCTTCCTTTGTTTGCTGGGTGGATACCTCGGTTGGCCGGACAAACCGGAAGGCCAAGCAGCAGACTATGGACGGCGTGGACGTTTCGCCCGCCACTTCCGCCACGCTCCTCAAAACCACGGCAGATCCCCCTCTCCCCCAAAGTTCATACAACATCTACGAGGAACAATAAAAGAAGCATTCTGTAGTTCTGTTTTCGAAAATGACGAGCAGAGAGAAAGAGGCAGGTGCTTATTACGAATGCGAACGCTGCATCCAAACAGACGTCACTCGACGGTAACCTAACCTCCTTCGTGCAGGTGTACATCATTGCTTTGGACGGGCGTCACGGGAGGTATTTGGGTCATCTCTTGACAGTGTACGACGCGCACGGCAAGGTGTGAAGTCGAGAAGACAGGTAGGCAGGTAGGTAAGGCCGTCAATGGGGCCGCACTTCCCGGAGACACCTCAATGAGGGATGAATGAACGGACTCGGGCGGGCGGCGGCCGTGGTGGAAGGGGGCAAATCGCTTTCGTGAGTCCTGAGCAAAGGCGAGAGAGAGAGAGAGAGGGAGAGAGAGAGAGAGAGAGAGAGAGAGAGAGAGAGAGATTGGTTCCTGCCTGCAGCACCTGTGTTGTGTACTTTACCGACGCGCATTGCGTTCCGGAGTCACCGCCTTCCGTCGACCTCTGGACACAAACACTCTGCGAAAAGGAAGTGCATTTCTGAATGATGTACTGTATTTCTGGTTTCCATGGCACGCGAAACATTTCAAGAGGCTAATGTTACATCGCATGAGAAAAAATTGGTTGCACTTTGTGCTTGCTGCTTTCGAAATAATCTTAAACTTCAAAGCCGTCACTTTTCTGCGAACTTCAGATATTTCTGCTTCGTCAGTAGCAAACGCCCGCACCGAGACTTATGTCACTATCACTCTCAAGCGCGTACTGATTTTTTTGGTAAAGATCTACGTTTTCACCCAGTATTATAACAGACGAATGTTTTATTCGTTTTATTCATCATTCAATGTATATTTCACTAAGTAATTTACTGATAAAACAAGAAATTGTCGGTGATAGGTAGTGTAAAAAAATATTTAAAGTTACTGACGCAAAAGAAACATTGTCAGTAGTTTTAAAAATATTTCTAAAACAGCAGGAGTGAGGAGGTGAAATGGAAAAAGGATACGCGGAGTAGAGGGTAACTTAAGGTGGATCTCCAATGGAGCAATCTACGCTACCCATCACCCATCATCCGTCACCCATCACTTGCGATTTCGTGTTTTTACATCGCGAAATACAATCATAAGGTGTATAGTCATATTAATTGTTCACACACATCCTTAGTCTTAACCACAACGCGAGTTGTACGCGTAAATACACGAAATATCAAGTGATGGGTGACGGATGGTGGGTGATGGGTAGCGCAGATTGCTCCATTGGAGATCCACCTTTAGTAACAGAAAAAGATTGGATGGGGCGTACGATGCGCTGTCTGGCGGTCTCATCGGGAACCAGCGTCACGTGCCGCAATGCCTGACCTGCACATGCTACCTAGGAAAACACAAACCCACTCCAAGCAAAGCTGGCTCAAGCAGGCATTGTCAGCGTGACGGTGGTGCGGCGATGATGGGGAAGGATGAAGGCAACCAGACGGCACAAAGACCGAGACAGAGCCTCTTTTACAGGGGCGAGCAGCGAGCACAGAGTAAGAGTGAGAGGACACTTGTCCGAAAATTCAAAAATAAAGGAGCGCGCGTTCAGATGGACCGCGCGCGGCAAACTCGCTAACACGCATGCTGCTACAGCCAATTAGCAGCGGGCAAATAACACGTGACCGGACGACACGCGACTCGCGAAAGGCTGCTGGCGGTTCTCTCTCTCTCTCTCTCTCTCTCTCTCTCTCTCTCGTCCCCCTCCCTCCTCCTCCCCCGCTCTCTCTCATTCTAGAGGTCTTATGAGACGTGCAAATACTGCACTTGCCTCCAATGGGCAGTACACGTGTGAAGCCTTGACATGTAATATTGCAACGACGATCAAAAAAAACTATCCCACTCTACTAAAAAGCCGAACCGAAGCCAACCCCCATGCTAATTAATGTATGCTAAGCACGATCATACTCACACATAGTTTCCATTCGCGTCCCGCTCCTCCCCCGCGCCGCCATGGCCATGCGGTTATCTCCGTCCGATCCCCCCCGCGCGCCGCTGCTGTAACGTACAGACAGATGGAAAATCAGAAACAAAAAGAAAAGAAAGGTTCAAAACAGCTAGGCCACACTGCGTCAGCCGACCCTGTAATTAAAAACACGCCGCGGGGTCCCGCGCCGGGTCCTTCGCTCATCGTTCGGGATGTTGTGTTGGATTTCTGAAGCCCGCCGCCGGTGCCGGGCTGGGCAGCAGCGCACAGACGGGCACGACACGTCGTACGGCGACAAGGCGGTGCATACCCTCACATCGCCGCCGTCGTCGCCGCCGTCGCCGCGCCGCTGCAACAGTTGGAAGGAGCTCCATTACCGTCGATTAGGCCCCGGACGCGCCGCCCTGGACCGCTAATTGTTGCAAATTATTATAATTTGGGCCGCCGGGCCGTCGCCGGGCGGGCGGGCGAGCGGCACACACACTGGTCACTCGGGGTTAGGAGGGGTTATGGCAGGGCTCGGCGGCGCCTTCGAGGCGCCTATTGGCACAAGACATTCCATATCGCTTGAGTGAATCTGTCACAAAGTGCCACCATGGGCATCCAAACCCCCTGGCACCTTTGAGAAGAGGCATGCCATGGCCATGGCCACGTTCAGTGTGTCGCGCGGCCTCAGGGCGGATCGCCCTATTCAACGCTTTAGCTTGTCTGGTCGAGAGAAGGGTGGCCGGTCGGCCGGCCCCGGTGGCCGCTGGCCACCAACACCGAGAAATTGTGAATACCTTCGATGACGGTGGTTAAGGCCCCTCGTGATATGCACTTAGAAATAATTGAATAATGTCCCTAATGCACTGTAGGGGCACATCTCAGCCGCCCTCCGTGTTGGTTTAGCAGCCAATAGGCCCCCTGCAATCGTGCCCGGTCCATTAGTACCTCAACAAACTATATTGCCCGAGGCGGGAAGAAGACAGACAAAGAATTTTTAAGGGTTGGTATTTTTTTGTAGAAAAAAAAATAATAACTATTTAAAGTACACCTCCCGCATTTGGCCGCAATGCAATGCCCTCTCACTCTCGTCGATAAATCGATAGGGACCTGTTCTGTCGCCGCGCCTCTCAGATCAGATCGGAACGCAGTGCTGCCGCCCGGGAAACATTTTCTCTTTTCAAACTAATCGACCGGACCTCCTTCAATGTGATCGGGAAGAAAAGGATGGAAACAAGTGCGACCAAACAGCTGACCCCCC
>NW_026267227.1:340716-343764 GCF_000697945.3 Frankliniella occidentalis
CCCTCCTTTCTCTCCCCCCTCCCCCCTTTTCACACGCACACTGAAGAGCAAGATAGCGTTTTGCGGCGAATGCCACGCTTTCGTGAACACTTGTGTGCCCTGTGAATAGCCAAGTACTGGAAGAGATAATTACTTTCTTATCAAATTACTGTCTGTTGCGGTACAGCGAGGTTTGACTTCCGTCGGCACCGTACGAGTAACACGTCAGTACCACCACCACGCACTTGTTTCCGGACTGGCGATTAGGACTGATGTGGTAGAGCTATTCGCAATGGCATGTCAAGAAGCAGTACTCTGCCTCCAAAACAAAAACGTGAGATCCTGTTTTGTTTTATTTTCGTCTATTTTGAACTGGTCTTTCGTACCATTCCCCATGCGTGTGCCCCCCCCCTCCCCCCACACACCACTCCAAACGAACTATTTCATACGTGCCACTCACATTTACGCCAGCACCCGCTTGGCATGGCATGCCACGTTGTGCCACGACACACGAGCAGACAGACTGTTACGCCCCTGGGCTCCTCTCCGACGTGTGTCGACAGCCCTGATGAGTTTCACTCAAGCCGAACGCAAGGGCCCCGATTCCAGTGAATCGAAGACCATTAGGCTCACTGAGCCCCATCGGGACCGACATCGGGACCCAAAGCAGCCGGGCGGGGCCGGGCAAGGGCACACCCTTTGGGCCATGATACCTCCTAGTTAGAGGCCCGGCACGGGCGTCATGTCACTCAGGTCCTGAATGATTCCAGCTGACCTCACGGTGTGCGTCTGTGTGTGCGTGTGAGTCAGACACGCGAGTGATTTAATTTGTCCGGCTAACCGAACACTTAACTCGTATGACGACCTCACAATGCCACCACACAACACGAATCATCCTAGTCTCATTCCAGTTACACACCAAAAAAAAATTCACACGGCAGAAATAAAACAAAAAAGAGGGAGTAAGTCGAGATGGAAAAAGTTAGATAGTTGGAATCGTGAGCTAGACACGCACCACGTGTAAAAGGGATCGCCCTTTTAATTAGTTTTGAGGTTAGAGGGCGGAGCGGGCGCGGGGCACGTTCGTATTGAGGCGGGCCGTGCCGCCAGTAGGATGGCCTGCCGGCCCTTTTTGACCGGCTTTGACCGGAAGGGGAGGCGGGACCAATTTGAATTCTCCCGTCACATTTACGGCGAGCAGAGCGTAGCAGGTCCCCTGTAAGTAAGGACGGCGGGGGGCGTGAGAGACCTGCCGCCGCCGCAAGTAAGCAACAGTTAAACGAGATTTACCTGCTGGATGCACTGACTCATCACGCATTACGGAACGAAAATAGAAATGGGCGTTGGCATGCCCGTGACGGATGGCCAATAACTGTTGCACATGCACGCAATGCTCGCGGATTATATCGTGACCATATCTGATAATTATTAATAGGACTTGTGTTTACATTCTCGAGTGCACGTGATAAGCTGTACACCGCTCTCAGGAGGAACCTTGAGCTCCTAACCGCGTTCCGATGGAACAACATTTCCTCTTTGGAGTCTGTTTGGAGTCAGGTTGGTGTCAGGTTTCAGACAACATATAAAACACTAACGCTTTTCTGTCTTCGTTCACTGCTGACAAGATTTTCTTTTAAGGCAGCCAGGATAAACCATCCAGAAGAAGTAGAGCAGGCCGATTGGTTGCATCTTCCCCTACCCTACTCGAACAGCATAATGAGCTCGTTGCAAATATGTGACTGCATGAGTCATGGCTGGGGCATTCCCTGACGAGTGAACCTACACCTGCTGTCTGCGCATCTTGACGACCTGCAGTTGTTTATGTTCAGAGCTGCTAATCGCGCTGCAGGTCAGTAACAATCGTTGAGTATAAGCGGGATCATCACGTGGTCGCAGCTCAGACAGCGTCACGTGTACGCTGATAACCGCAGAGCTATGGCTATCCATGAGAGACAGGCTATAGTTTCAAAGTGATCGACAGACCTGTCTCGACAGAAAAAGTCCAACAACGTCCCCGTAAAAAAACAACTCCGCAGCTCACAAAAATGTTTATTACTGCAGGTTGCCTACCCACCTAGGGCCAGTGCCGTCTGACTCATTCGACCGATTAAACTGCTGCGTCAGCGATTCTCTCTCCCCCCTTTTTCCCTTCTATTTTCTCACTCTCGCTTCGTTCCAACCTAACTCTATATACATCGATAGATCGAACGTAGGAGTGGCGTCTCGATGCGCCGCCCTGACCGCCCCGCCCTCGCCGCGCTCAAAGGCGCCGCCAGTCTCGGCCCAAAGGGCCTTGTTGCACTCAATTAACACTTCGGTAGCGGCAAATCCCTCCGTATCAGAGTGTTTCAGGAGTTATGGGGCAAAATAAAAAGAATCGATTCAAAGTGCCGCTGCATTCGGCTCTATCCGCCGAAATTTATACATTTTCTCCTTCCTACTCGAAAGACTTACAACCGCTTACTACTTGCTCTGAGTGCAACAATGTAAACGCAGGCACATGTCCCTTTGGGCAGTGATCCCGCACAACAAAACTAAGGAGTGGAGGAGGAAGTGGAGGGAGAAAGGGACAAGATGTAGAGACAGATCTACGAAGAGGAAGTTGGATGAAAGGAGCAAGGAGGGAGGGAGAGAGGGAGAGAGGGAGAGAGGGAGAGAGGGGGAGAGAGAGAGAGAGAGAGAGAGAGAGAGAGAGAGAGAGAGAGAGAGAGAGAGTTTTATTGCCGCGCACGCGTAATGATCGCGGCCCAAAGTGATGAGACTGGCTGGCGAGCGCCAAGCGGTGCCGCGGGCGACACTGGTGCGCTCTGTCGCCGTGTCCGTCAAACTCCCACGAAGCGGCGGCAAAGAGGCGACCGGCGCATTGTTTTTTACGGCGCCGCGGCGCGCCTTAATTTGAGTACCCGAGTTCTCTCTCTCTCTCTCTCTCTCTCTCTCTCTCTCTCTCTCTCTCTCTCTCCGTGTTATCGATCGGGAAACGGTATCGGGAAAAGGGACCGCGGCGTTCGTCCTATGGCGCCGCTATCGCCAAAGGGTTGACGACACGCCCTGCAGGAAAAGAGCCCCCCC
>NW_026267227.1:343814-356962 GCF_000697945.3 Frankliniella occidentalis
CCCCCCCACGGCTCCGGTATACGCTGCACTCGAAACGTCAGGGGAAAACTTTGGTCCTAACACCGCAACTAAAATATTTTCGTGATGACTCTGTTTTCTAGCCCACAGTTCATACAAATTACCGAAACCTACGTTATTTACAGCAAAACTCTTCATATTGATATATATCAACTTGCATATTTGTGATCAAATGAAATTAGAAGACAGGTAGGAAAATGAATGCAATAGAAGTGAGTCATATATGGCCGGCCTTACGGGCATTCTAGTTTTTATTTGAGCCCAGAGTGTCACAACGGGCGCGGCCCAATTTGTGGCGTGGCCTCACCACACACCGCTTTGGGCTCATTTGGCACACGGGCGGCTCGGGTATTGTTGTTATGCTAATGGTTCGATTGAAAATGAGCGAGCCGGGCCAGCAATGACACACAGACACGCGCGCGCGCACGCGCCACGCGCACGCACACACTAAAACACTTGTCCTTGTCACTGGCATTGTTGTGGTTTTCAGTCAAGTTTTCTTTTGTTTTTTGTTTTTTTACAGTTGGGCCAGCTTCTGTTGTACTCACTAAGCCTTTATGCATTTTGTTTTGTCCGTATAAACCGGCATGAGGTTATGCAAACCCATAAATGGATTCTTTTATTCAAGAAAAATTCGATGAAATTTAAGAATAACCCATCAATATGAGTTAAACTTCCTAAATATAAGGACTATTTCTAAATACTTCGCAGTTCTGCAAAGCGTTTTTTTGCAGGAATTCAACAGTGTATAACTCGTGCATGTGGACATATAGTGATGCACGGAAATTGTGCATACTTTTATAGATAATCAAAATTCTGCCTGTTTTCACAAAACGCATAAGGGGGTTTAGTGTGTAAGCGGCATCCACCAAAACGGTGTGAGAAGGAAATTCTTGAAGATTGAGGAATCGGGGGAAAACAGATAAGCCCGCGCATAGGCGCGGGGGAGGGAGGGGGGGAGGCGTGTTGTCGACAACGATTTGTAGTTTGTGTTATTGGGTGTGAACCTGTGAACTGGCGCGCGCAACAGCGAGAGGGATGGGGGGGGGGGATGGTGAAGGGGCACCCCGCGGTGAGAAGAAGAACAAGGGGGTCGTGACGGCGGCGCCCCGCCCCGCGTTGCGCGGCGCGCGGGGGCGCGTGGGCAGCAGAGCCCCGCTGGGGGTCAGGGGGCCCCGAGGGCGCGGCCTGAGCTAGCGCTGGCGGCCCCACACGCAGCGGGGCGTGGCGTGGCGCGACCAGCCTGCGCGCTATCATGCGCTGCAGCCACAAGCGGCTGCCGAAAATTTATGTTCTCCGTTAATTATCGGTATTGTTCCTTCTCTTTTCGTTTTTGTTACGTGACACTCTTATCGGTTACCATCCGGGAGAAAAGCAGAACGCGGCATAGTCACACGGGAAGAGGCGCGCGTCATTGCTGCAGCTAATGGGCCCGCCAAGGGCGGCCGACCAAATAATGGTTCAGTATCGATCAAATTGCTGTTGCATCGAATGTTCTGCTATTGGTTAATAAAATAATGACAATGTATCCCCACACTCCGACTCGTGACTTTGAAACAAGGCATGAAAACGGCGCAGTGATGGACGAACACCTTAACGTCAAGGTATGAACTAAAACAATGGCACACGACCTCAGTGTCACGGGCGCTCACTGCTCCGTTTGGTCGTTGGCGTAATGATCTCAGTAATTAAATGCATAACGACCGATAATGACCAATGACCACGCACTGCCACACACTCTTTTTTATTTTACAACACATAGATTTTGGCCCCCAGTTTTTGTAGTAGGTGAAATTAATTAAATTGGAATTTTGAGCTGTATACAGATTGATTTTGGCTAACGCAGCTGCGATATTTATAACGCTATTTCAATCAAGACGCGACTAATCGACGGCGCACGAAAGCTGGCCATACCGAATGGTCGCGATGCTGCAGCAAGTTCGCAGTAATATGGGATTCGGCACGGCTTTTAGACTTTTAGCAAGCGATAGGCGGCCCTCCTTGGACTGACACGCCCGGTTTAGCCCCGCCAGGGCTGCCGTGTGACTTATTGCACCTGGAGGCACAAGTGTGTCTGTGTCTGAGTGTATGTGTGTGTGTGTGTGCGTGTGTGCGAGTGTGGCTGCGTGTGACGTCGTGCGCCGTGGATGACGCACGTCGAGTGTTTGTGTTCGGTTCGGACGGATAATTATTACCAACTCGCCTTCGCGCCAAGATTATAATTAGAAAATGAAATTCCCTGATTCCGTATAGAGCGCGGGGGCGAAGCGAGCGAGCCAGCGAGAGAGGTGTAACCCCCATGTGTCAATACACCGCCGCCCCGCACGCGGGTCTAACGCGGCCTGCCAGAGACAGTCAAACGCGGCCTGCCAGAGACAGTCAAACGCAGCAGCACACATGATTTTTTTTTTCTTTCATTTTTTTTTCCGCGCTCGCGCGCTGGTCGTAGCGGCGTGGAGGAACGCGTGTCGCGTGTGGGCGGCGCTGTGCTCGCCTGGCGCCGCGGCGCCACCCCGCCGCCGGCCGCAACGATTGATAGCCGCGGCGTAAGGCCGTCAGGCGGACCGGACCGGAACGCTCGCGTTATTGGCAGCGGCGGCGGCGAGCAGCGGACCACAACACACACGAGAGGGCTCTCTCTCTCTCTCTCTCTCTCTCTCTCTCTCTCTCTCTCTCTCTCTCTCTCTCTCTCTCTCTTTCTCTCTCGCGGGCGGGCGGCGGCGGCCAGGACGCGATCAGGGATCATCCTTTCTCAAAAAGTCCTGCTCGAGACGGGTGCGTTTTACTTTTAGATATGCCGGGTTTTACATATGCGTGTAATTTTTCGTGCTTTCGATCAATACTGACCTAATAATGATTGCCGTTTTGACACGTGAGATAGTTTTGGTAACAACCTTTTGGAAGATAATGTTCATTTTACAGAGTGTTCGTGCACATTTTTAACCCCGAAAAATATAATAGAAAGTAGATGATCCAAAAAAAAAAAAAAAACTAATACACATTGTTTAGCATACACGTTAGCTTACTTTCACAACTTGCAATAATTGGCACAAGTCAGCCGCCTCCTGTAAGATGTAACTAGGGATGTCAACTTTGTGATGACTCACGGCCAACGAGGTGAGCCCGTCAAGCACACACTCCCTGCTCTGCTCTGGCCGTACGGGACGCATTTTTCAAGATTTCGACCCCCTTAATCTCGCGCGGCGGCTGCAGGGCTCGTTATTTCAATGTGAAAGCGCGCGCGGCAAAGGTACGAGTAGCCCATCTCCTCCCGTCTCGAGTTACGCGAGCTCCCTAACAAAGCAGGCGACACACAAGAAGAAGCCCTTCATGACGCCCGTAGGAAAATAACAAGTATACAAGGCCCAGTTAGATCGAAAACCACCGCAAACCGCGCGCACACGCAGGCAAAAGAAAATGTGCGACGTAGAAATTCACCTAATACTAAAAGATGCGCGGCCAGGGCCAGGAACATGACATGACAAAACGCAAGATTTATACGTTTCTTGTTTCATAAAAAGAATCTAAACAATTAACTGAAAAACTTGCACCCCGAACAGTTTGAAAAATTTGAAATCCAAACAGTTTGGAAACATACTTTTAACCTCATTTGGAAGGTGCCCAACTTTAAGGGAAATTCTCCCGACACCTGATTTGACTGACATTTCTAAATTTATGCGCAATTTTTTTCATTTTTGTTGTTACTTAACCTTAGTTTTGGTAAGTTGAATGGGTACGTTTCTGTTTTCCAAATTGTTTGGAAATTTCGAAATTTCCATCACAGCCCAACGTCCTCGACCCATTCTCCTACTGCTCATTTTCTTTCGCGTGAACTTATCCATTAGTAGCAGGAGCAGCCCGCATGCGCGGACTTTGGACAACAACAGGTCGGCGCGTGCGACTTTGTGGACTTGTAACGTCGGCGATGTGCGGTCACCACTCCACCATGCCCCCCTCCTCCACCTCCTCCTCCTCCCGGGCGACAATACTCCTTTCCAGGAGATCGGGTTCCTGCTGCTCGCGCGGTCCCGATGCGTAATCCGCCCAAATAATACCATATCCTCCTCTGGCCGCATGGCCGGCGCGCGCGCGCCCGCAGCCAGAGCCGGGGCCGGCCCACGCCACACGGACAAGCCGTGTCAGCTTTCGTCGTTTATTAATAAGGAAGGTGTCACAGGGGGCATGAGGGCGCCTACTGTGCGGTACTCACGGATCCTAGTCGGAGATAAGGCGAGAGGATAATTTAATTCCCCCGCCGTAGGTTTCCGTCACTGTTCTCATTTTTCAAGACCGCGCCTTTCGCCTTTTGAGCAGTGGTGTGTGTGTGTGTGTGCGTGTGTCCGTTTGACCGACCGAATCTAAAAAAAAGAAAGGGAAAAAAGTTTATAAAATGTTGCCATTGCGATGGGAAGAGGCGGGCTGCTTACTCACTGGCATCGATGGTGACCAAAGATGTATAAAGAATTTTCCTTATCAGTGTTGGGGTCGGTTTTTTTTATTATTATTCTTCGTCGAAAATGAAATAAAAATTATCTACCCTAACGAGCGTATGAGCGGCGGCGCTGGCGCAGCAGGCGCGGGTGTTGACGGATTGAGCGGCCTGGGCTCTGCACCTGCCCTCCGACATCTGCCGGCATCGAGGCGGCAGAGGCAGGGCCCCGCGACTGACTCTCTGTTTGTCGGACGGGCGCCCCCGCCAGGCACCACCTGCCTCGTCCAGCAATCAGCGTGCGCGTGTGTGTGCGTGTGTGACCACGTGCCGCAACGAGCAAACAAACGCGCATCGCACTAGCGCCACCCTTTCGCTTTCAAACGCGCGCGCGCAATCTGAAACGGGCCGTTTAATTACCCCGCACGGCAATTACACGGTGAATAAAGACGGGGAAGAAGAAGAAGAAGAAGAAGAAGAAGAAGAAGAAGAAGAACTGCAAAAATAGGTGATACGTCGCATCTTCAAAAGGTGTTAGGGATTTTATTGCCTTCATTACGGAGGCATTTAAAAACTGTTAAAGGCACGCTAATTCTTAGCGTCGTCAGAGCTTTTTCGTGCCTTTACTCAAAAATTACGTCAAAGCATTAGAAATTCTGACACTGTCAAATTACAGGTACACCCGAATAGTGCTAAACGGAAAGAGGGAGAAGAGGAGAAGTTCACGTTTTGGGACGTGCGTTGTCAAATAAATGCGGGCAAGAAGTCGGGAGTCCGAGGGATCGCTTATTCGTTTTCTTGTGAAAACAGCCAACTAATAGGCGCCTCCGACACCGCCGATGACTAGGCCCGATACCAGGTGTCTACCCCCCTACCGCAATCTGTTCGGCGAGGACCCCGACGGGCAGGGTGGACCCCCTGCCACTGAGCAGCAGCAGCCCCACAGTGTGACACCTTCCTGGGAACACTCGGGGACAATCAGGAAGCGATCACTGACGCCTCACTTAGCATTGTGCTGGTCCCGTCGTTACCGACTATTTTTTTTTAAGGCAGGAAAGTGTATCGGAATCGAATGATTTTTTTTTCACTATATTCACGGGGATATGGGGATAGTTTGTGGCACTTAAACCCTATATACAATAATAGTTAGTGAGAAAACGATTATTTCTAAAATGAAAGTAAATCAACGACTATTTGCAATAAAGCAGAAGACACAATTAAATCTCTGCTCCACATGAATTTGTTGGGGTATGGAGCACCGAGCCGATACACGCAGAGTTCAATTCAAAATGTATACCGCGCCGCGGGAAAATCTTCACACACTCCGTCACATTCCGTTTCTCGCCTATGTTTCAAACGGACCGTTTAAGGGAAGAGACGTCTCCATTTCTTCATACTAGACGTGCCACGTCCCGCCGGTATCCTCCTCGTACAACCGATTTTCAGGATCGATATGGGTGATACGGGTGGCGCCGGGGCTGCGAGCCATTGTCTGCCGTCCCGTCGCGCCCGTCCCTAACGAGTCCGTCTGTCCGTCTGCAGGCTGCGCTGCTGCACCCAACAAATGGCCAACATAAACACCTCGCCGTGAGGTTGCCGCTCCTGCTGCCTTTTTAGGGCCGGCGCGGTTGGCAGGCCCGGCAGGGTCCCCGGCACAGGGCAGCACACAACCTGTAAAGGAGACATCTCTAAAACGCACCGGCGCAATGCAATAAAAATGTTGCGCGCCGCGTGTCGGATCGTTTTATATTTGTCGTCAAATTGTGTCGGTGGCATCGAGGAGGAGAAGGAGAGACACTTCCACCTGTGCGCCGCGCCGCCATTCATCCGTCATCAAAGATCGTGGGGAGGGGGGGTATCTAATAAAAAGAAAGAAAATAAAAAAGGGGAAACTCCTTGACACGCAGAGTCGCCGAGTGAGAGCAGCCCGCGGGATCTGAGGTGGTTAAATGGGGAGTCACAACAATCCCCCCCCCCTCCCCCACGTGCACACACACGCGTTATGTACGAGAAAATTGAGAAATGAAAAGTGCCCCAATCAAGCGTTCTGTTATCATCATTGTTTTCATCCGGAGGTGACAGATTTGTTTCGTCGAGTTTGACAGCCTCATCCTCCCCTACCCCATCCCTCCTCCTCCTCCTCCGTCAGATCATCTCGGCCAGGGCTACACTCCCCACCTCCACTCACTTGTGACAAATTGCAGGGGATCCCAATTTATTAAGTCGTAAAAGCGCTGCTCTCCCGTCGTCGTCGTCCCGCCTGCAACAGCCCGGAGGTACGGCACGCACACACACACTCACCAACACACTCACACATTCCTCTTTTGTTTTGTCAGTTATTGATTCCTGGAAAATACTCGGCGCCGTTTGCGCGCTGGCTGAGAGGCTGGGGTGCGTTCGAAGACAAAACATTCGCCAGCAGTAGTGACAGGAGAAGGTGGTGCGTAGTGACCTCGGTAGCGACCCGAGGATCGAGTACGCAGGCGCGGGCCGTGCCGTTGCTGGCGCGCTCTCGTCCCCGGCCAGCGTTCAAGTCACTCCGAAGGGCACTTATAACCTTATGGAATTCTGCACACACTGACGTTTTCAACTATCTTTTTGACTTTTGCCCTCGCCTTTTCACGTCAGACTTAAAACAGGGCTCCGCATGTAAGTTGAACGATTGTCGTTTTTACGAGGAGATATAGGAGGATTGCTTGAAACCAGGATTATATTGTCATACACCACAACATGACAACCGGTAAGACCTCGATTTTCACACGACTTTTCACATCGCGTCGGTGCTGCCTTTCCCCTCTTGACGCGTCCCTCGCGCCTCGCGCCCGCCGACCCCAGCCGCCTGCCCCGCCGCTATCGCGATAACGATATCTCGAGCCCGTCGCGTGTCACACCCGTCACACCGCATCGGCGCAACGTAACGGTAAACAAGCGCGCGCGGGGGGGGGTGACAATAAATAAGGCAACAAACGAAACCGGTGAAATAGGACAACACACCCCTTTTCCCGCGCGGGGGGATGTTTGAACCCCCGCGGCAGCACGCCCCCGCCCCCCGCTCGGGTGTGAACTTCGTTATCCCTAAGAGCTTATTAACCGGATGGACAGCCTTTGAGCGCGCCGCGCCCCGCCCGTGGGCCCCAGCAGAGGGCCCCGCCAAGGGCCGCCAGCAGGGCCCCACCCCCGCCTCATCATCGGGGCGATCGCCACCAGATCGGCGCGATCAGTGCGGGGCGTGGTGAGGCGTGGCGTGGCGCGGCGTGGCGAGGCGAGGCGTGGCGGGGCGCGGCGGGGCGTGTCGGCGCGCGGCGGCGGCGTCCCTCTTCTTCCAGGAAAGCGCGGCCAAAAACCTATCAGTTTGACGCTAAGTGATGGACTCCTCTATTTTCCCCTCCCGGCTGGCTCCGGGCTCGAGAAGGGGGCGCGCGGGGCGCGCGGAGGCGCGGCCGGGAGGCGTGAACAGGCCACCTATTTTCACACCACGAGGGCCCTGTTAGAGGAGGGCAGCGCCGCAGCGCCGCCCTCCCACCGGCCCAGCCCAGGAGGGCTCGGATGGAACAAACTCGCACTGCACAGCCGACGTATGGATGCCGAAGGCGAACAACCCCTATATATGATCCCCCCCTCCCCTCTCTCTCTCTCTCTCTCTCTCTCTCTCTCTCTCTCTCTCTCTCTCTCTCTCGCGAGCGGGAGGGCGGGGCACGAGGCCCGATAAATCACCCCCAGAGGCCCGCGCGCAGAGCGCGCAGCGCGCACATGGAGCGTTTAACGCACAATCTTTTACTCTTCTCTCCCCAAATTAATGATGTAATTTGGAGGCTTGTTTGATGGCTAAGTGAGCAGCCTGCGCGCTGCCAGTCGTCCAGAGGCGGCGGCACCCGACCTCAAGAAGGAATGGCCGTGAAGCGTTTCCTCGAGACGGCCGCCCTACAGCCGCCCAATCAGCGAGGCGGCCGGTCAGGTGAGGCGCATTCCCGAGGACGGTCTATTGAGGTAAACTTGACGTGTACATGTAACGTCAGCCCAATCCAAAGTTTGGCATCAAAATCAAACAAAATTTTTCTCAAATTTGGCATCAGTCCGACACAAAATTTTACCCAAATTTGACATCGATTTGACATATAAAATTTTGACCCAAATTGACATTAACCTGACTCAAGACTTACACAAATTCGACATCGATCTATAACAGACAAATTGGCAGAAGGCTGACTCCAATTTGTCAAAAATTAGGATGAAATCGACGTCCTAGCGACTGTTTCTTAGTAAGTGTGTCCTCTTTGGTTTCGGGTCAGTCGCGCAATTGGTCTTTAATGATGTTCTGCCTCCGTGCGGATCTTTGCTACAGCCCTGCCCTGCCTACCGATAACGATCCACGTGGCGAAAGGCGAGCGGCACCTGCCTCGTTGTTGTTGTTTGAAGTGCAGCCCCGGAGTGCGTATAGCCCGAGGGAGGAATTTAATTTGCCAAGATTGAGCCATAAATGTAGTAGGAAGAGAAGATGAAGCAGAGCGCGCCGCTGCCGGCGAAAAATAAAGAGGGCAAATAGGTGCATCACAATATAACCACTTAATACAACCGCACCAAACGAGGTGGGTGGGTCTATTGGAAGGAATCAGAGCACGCAGCACCTGCCGTACCTGCCGTCAGCGAGGAGGTTAGGAAGCGGCGCACGCGTCCAAGGTATCGCATGGGTCGAGAACCATCATACACGCCATTACCGAGTAGTAGAGGGAAGGAGAAATACCCCAAGAGTGTGAACGTCGCACTTTAGTTTTTGTGTGAATATTCCATTCAGAATTATAAGGAATACACACACACCTCTACTTGCATAAAGTGTGCGAATGGAAAGTAACATCCACACATATCCGAAAACGTGAAGCAACACCAAAGCCCATCTGAAATTAATCAATTAACCATTTTCCATACGACTATTTTTCACCGTGTCTCAGTGTGGCGAGTGCACGCTGACAAACCTTTCTGGCGATTCGAGTTTCGTTTGGGCGTCGAGAACCACCCCCGTGCTCAGATCCCTCCGTGTTCCTAACGGTCGGGTGAACGACACCGGTGCACGCCGATAGGAGGGGCCGCTGGGATATTTACGAGTGTTATTGGTGAAAGAATCGGCTGGCCGGTGCGGACCGATTGGAAGGATGCTACACCTCGCCTTACATGAGCGCGGTGGCGGCACGGCGCAGCGTGGGCTAGACGGCCTTTACGTTACCAAAAATATAAAGATTTTTACCAGAGATCTATAGTTTTTTAAAAGAGAACAAAAGGATACTTCCACGCGTTACCTTGAATACCTGACGGCAGGGAGACGAGAGATCTCCCGTATTTGGACCCCAGAGATTTTGATCCTATAAGCCAGTTATTCTTGTTGGTCCCATTCAGGCGAGGTGATGCGACCAAATTCCACGCAATATTGGGAGTCGGCGCCGTGACATATGAAACGCCTCGTGGAGTTTTTGGACTGAGACCCGTGTAAACCCGCACGGAAGTTGTGACACAACAAACAGAATACTGTTGGACGCCCCTCACAGCGTATTGGGTGGTATATGGTTGGTGCCGGACACCATCCAGCGACGGAAGACCCGGAAATAACCGACTCGAATTACAATAAAAAGAAATAAACGCATTGTCTCTGTGTCGTCGAGGCCATGTCCACACCACTACGGCGGGGTGCGCGCGTCCATCAGGGCCGGACAAGCCGGCCTCGACCTCGAGACAGACACCTTCACGATCTTAGCGCCCCCAGGACCTAACACTCGCGAGGACACAACGACCGACCGTTCCGAACACTTACAAGTGTTGCCCGTTTGAGCTGAGCACATACTAGTGCCCAACGGTGGAACACTTGCATTCTAGAGTTCAACCAGCTATGTACATGTCCTGACACAATTTCTTTATACATCTTCGCCTTTCCGAATCAACAAAATATACGTGCTCCGCAAAAAAAACCTCCCGATTCTCTCTCCGAGAGACGCGCCGCACGCCGGTCGCCGCCGCCAGGTCGCCGCCGTGCCCTCGCCGCGCGATAACTCAGCTGCCCACGCACGGTCGGCGGCTGGCTGTGGCGGCTCCGGCGGCGGCCATCTCGCGGACCGGGCCCCAGACGCGGTACCGGCCGCCCAGACGCCGACGCGACGCCTCGCCAGGGCCTCGCCCCAGCCAGCGCCGCCGCCGCTGCGCCAGCGCGCCAGAGAGGCACCTATAGATACAAATTTGTGACTAACAAGGTGGCCGAGCCGTCTGCTGCGCGGCGGGGCGGGGCGGGGCCCGACAGCCGAAGCCGATGCCCGCTGCCGCCGCCGCCGCGACGTGTTGTCCATCAGAGATCCTGCTACGGACGGGGTCTTATAGAAAATAAAACAGAAAAAAGACAACTTTTGAACATTATTGTTTTCCTGTGAAAACAATTCTTTCTCTCCACAGCCCACATATGAAGACATTACTGGACTAGACATGACGCGCCATGCATCTGATCTGACATGTGCACCATATTCCGTGTGTCCATTATAACTCGCCCAAGGCTTTACTTTGAGGCAGAAAATTAAGTATATTCCTATTATAAAATGTGCGTTTCAGACAGTCCCCAAGACTGTGTCGATTTTCATTTTATTTCTCAAATGCCATTTTAGCCCCATTTACCCGTAGGAAAGCAACCCCAAAGTTTGTTGGACTCCACTTTCACTATAAAACATATTAATTTTGCATGGACCATACCGCCACCACCCTCTCATCCGGAAAACAAACACCATCTGCATAAATATATCTGACCGGGCAGCATGATATCAATTAACACATGGCGCAGCGCAGGCTTTTATGCACTCGCCCCTACATAAAAGGCTCGGCGCAGGGGGAAATAAAAAGCCTCATAGTAAATGTTCTCACCCCCTCCGTCCGTGCGCTGGCCCGGCCGGCGGCGGCCAGGGCAGGGCACCGCCAGGACCGCCCGCCACCGATAGCATCAGATGAACGGACATCTAACCCCCACTAGCTGCATCTCCTCTCTCTCTCTCTCTCTCTCTCTCTCTCTCTCTCTCTCTCTCTCTCTCTCTCTCTCTTCTCTCGCTCTCTCTCTCTCTCTCTCTCTCAGTAAAGCCATTCGCCCTGTGTGCTGCGCGCGCTGCGCCTGGGCTCGCTTTCATGGATTATTCATTTTGCTGTGGCTTTTCGCTTTATTCAGCCAGCGATAAAAATCTTTTTTTTTCTCTCCCTCTCCAAGCGGTAGCAGCACAGGGCTCGCGGTGAGGCGGGCTGCCTACGCGCCGCCACCCAGGGAGCGAGCGGGAGCAACGCAGTTGGCAACCTAACCTGATAGGCACGTGTGATGAGCTACTAACTACACTGAAACGAAATATCTGCGAATACCGATCAGTCCGATCGGATTAATTCTGAGCGCCGCGACACTAATCCTGCCAGAGCGCCGCAACGGTTAGACCACATCGTGCCACACTCACCGCAGAGCTGCATTCAATCTGCATGTATCAAACAACACCGAAAATACGCGTTCTGTATGGGCACAATAAATTAGCAACTTTCAATGCAATTTGCTCCAATTTGATACCTCTAGGAGGCCATGTTGGGGTCTGTACTTTACAGGCCAACATAATTCATTGGCAATTTAAAACTGCCTTTCTGAATTCACTTGTTTTAGCTCTTGGAGCCCTACACGGTAAAACCAATGTGTGCATTTTTTTTAGGAAAGGGGGAGGAGCTCCTATAATTTGAGGAAAACTCCTCAGAATATAGGCCAGAAGGGCCAGACTTATAGGAGGATTCCTAAAATATGTAGGATTTTCCCCCACTATTTTGTGTGATGTCCTCAAAGAAAAATAGTTTTTCTCAATTTTTCTTAGACTAATTAAGCTCCTCAAAGATTACCCCGCATTTCTCTTTTTTTTTAAACAGGCATTGTTTTAACCGTGTTGAAAGCGCGCGCCACTGACTCTTTTTCACTAGAGACAGTTAAACTAAAAGTGAAGAAGAGAGGGGGGGGGAGGCGACTTGTGACCACAAAGGCTGTGTCCAGGAGACGACGCGACCCACGCCGCTGACACGAGTTGAGCTACTCGAGCGGCCCGACACGACGGACATTCAACCGCGTGTCCGACACGCGTGTCCCGGGGCGTATGTCGTCGTCGCCTTCGGGGAGTGTGACGGCGCCCAGGGGAGAGACACGTTCGGGGACACGACGACGGCGGCAGCGGCGGCGGCTCGGGACGGGAGAGGGGGGAGGGGGGACCGCCAAAAAATATATGTGTTTGTTTGACTGGAACGCCCACCAAAAGCGAGGAGGAGGTCGAGGAGGAAGAGGACGAGGCACGAGGAGAGAACGGTAATGAATAGAGGCCCTCACTGGGGCTCGCCGTGTCCGGGGCGGTAACTCTAACTTACATCAGGGCCCCGTACACACAGGCACGAACACACAGGCACACACACACACGTACGTCCCCACCCTGCGACATAATAAGGCAGCGAGCAGCAGCAGCGCCCGCGCTTCCCGAAACCTGGATTCATATCTCATTGTTGGGCCCCCGTATATGCCCGGGCCGCGTGATGTGCGCGCTCTGGCTGCTGCAGCAGCCGCCGCCCTGGTGGTCCACCGGGTCCCCCACCTCAGCTGGACCACAGCCACGCCCCCGTCATTGTCGTTGCATTCGCACGCGTGTGTGAGTGCATTGATCTCTCTCTCTCTCTCTCT
>NW_026267227.1:357402-360825 GCF_000697945.3 Frankliniella occidentalis
GGATCACAATCATCCCTCTCTTGTGGACTGCACTGTGTGGCGCTCTGATCGCGATGTAACGGCGGACCAAGAGGTTGCGCCCCAGCGGACGCCAGCAGGGGGACGCCGCAACAGTGGAGGACGCGTGTGTTGTTCGCGTGGGCGGCCCGATATAGGGCGGCGCCCTATTTTACGGGACAAAATGCCGAAGTTAGGGCGTTTCAGGAACTGTTGGCGGGGCGCGGGGAGCGGAGCGGGCGGTGCGGGCGCGCGGCGGAGGAGGGCGCGCACCGGCCAACTTGGCCCATCCGTCTGGCGCCGCGCGTCGCGCGAGCCCCGCGGCCCCAGCCGCCGTGACAGAGTTGGGGACCCGCGGCCGGGGCGCGTCCGAAGGCGTCCGGCGCGAGTGAGGTGCTCTCCACACGCTCCATCCGGACCAACCTCTCACTCGCACCGGCCAACTTCGGACGCGGCCGCGGAAACCACCTCTGGTACACTATTCAGAACAAGACTCTTCCTCCCTCATCCCCGCGAACGCGCGGTTCGCGTGTTGCGGCGCGCACCGAGGCCGCCGTCGTACACCTCCCCGTCGACGAGGCGATCGCCGCCCGCCCTGTGGGCCCCCACACACGACACCCTGACGGCGTCGCCGAGGTCAACGAGTTCTTTTCACTTTTCCCCCTTAACCGAGCAGCGAGGGGAGAGTGTTGTTTTCTACCAGGCTGAGGGGAGCGGGCGGCAGGATGGAGGTGGGGGAGGTTCCAGGGGCGGAGGCAGCCTCGCGGGGGCGAGGGGAGGTGGGCGCCGCGCGGAGGGCGCGCTGGGGCGCGACGAATGGCGTGGGGCCGCGAAGTGGAAGAGAGAGAGAGGGGGGGGGGCGGAGGGGGGCGGAGGCGCCCTCGTGAGCACCCCCGCGCACTGCAGGGATATTTATTGCACAAGTTACCAACTTACCTGTCCCCGCCCCGTCCTAGTGCCTCGCCCGCCTCTCCCGCCTCGCCGCTCCGCGCCCCCAATGGCGCTAGCCGCGCGCTGCTTCGCTGCGACCGCCAGGAGTAGCAGGGGGCGGCGGTGGCAGCGTTTCTGCAGCCCTCCCACCATAAAATATTTTCGACAAAGTGTGCGCGGGCGCGCTCGCTTTTATTGTCGCGTTGAGTCGTTGACCGAGAGGAAGTGGGGAAACTACCGCACCCCCGCACTCCCCGCACGGCCAGCGACGCGCAGAATGTTGCGCGCGAGGAGCACCTGCAGTTGCAGAAACACAAATTCGAAGCGATACCGGAAATGAAATAAATAAATGATCAAGCATTTTGTTGTTTGGAAAACATGCCCCTATTTTCGTTCAGTTTAATCGTCACACAAATACGTTATAATCTTATCGTACAAATATTTTTATTTTCCAAATGAGTAAGTTAAATTAAGAAAAATATCACCATATAAAGAAATTGTAATAACGTAATTTCAGACTTACAATATATAATCAATCGTATAAAATTGTAGCAAAAAGAAACATTAACAAACAAAACGTCTTTCTTCATCCACCACAATCGCGAAAAAAACATTACTGATTTGTCGCCTCAACACGCTGAAAAATTGCACATTCCACGTTTTCGCAGTATATAAAGGTCTACAACGGTGACAGTATTGGCTTCCTACATATTCCCACAATTTGTTCACCTAAAGCAATTACACTAGTGCTCATTTTTTATAGCTAAATATTAATAAAACTTGTCAGCCACCTACCCGTTTCTCAGTCGTCCAGCGGGCCCGGGCCGCGGTCGCTGGTGGAAGGTCCCCCGTAACCCCCTATCCGGTCGTGGGGTCTGGCGCCGTCCCGGGAGTGCGGCCGCCCTCTGCTGCCCGGCCGGCCAGAGGCCGCAGCGAGAGCGTCTCTGCGGGCTCTCTGAAAACCGGGACCCGGAGGTGGGCCATAAGAACGGCCAGGCTGGCCGGGTGGGTGACCACGGGGAAGTCCACGCGGCGGGCCGAAGGGCGGACCACGCGGTGGACCATAGGGTAGGCCGTGGTGTGCACCATGCGGTGGGCCAAAGGGCGGAACACCTGGGGGTGGACCATGAGGTGGACCATGGGGTGGGCCATATGGTGGTCCATGGGGTGGGCCATGGGGTGGACCATAGGGTGGACCACCTGGTGGGCCATGGGGTGGGCCATAGGGCGGACCGCCCGGTGGGCCATGGGGTGGGCCATAGGGTGGGCCATGAGGCGGTCTGTCGAGCGGGCTGTGGGGTCGCCAGCCCTGTTCCCTGCGCTGCCGCCGCCGCTCGTCGTGCTGCAGTTTCGTCTTGGCGTCCCTCCTGTCCGTGGCCAGCTGCAGCCTGTTCTTGGCGCGCCGCCCTTGGTCGCGGTCGCCGCCGCCGCTCCGGGAGCGCTTGGCCTCGCCCTCTGCGTCCTGGCCGCCGCCGTCGTCGCCCGCCGGCCTTCGACGCTTGTCCGCCCTCCGCCCGCGGTCGCGGCTCCTAGGGCGCCCGCTCGCCGCCTCCGCCCTCGGGTGCATCAGATCCTGGATGTAGTTCTCGCGCTCGATGTTGTGGCCACGCGCCGTGTTGAAGTCTGCGTTCAGAGAAATTCAGTGTTCCAAAGAAAAGCCGGTGAAATTAATGAAAAGGGTGTAGTTATCCGCTTATTCATCTACACAGGAAAACAAAAAGACTTTGTCGCAGTGACCAACCTCTGTTCAATGGGCTTGAGTCGATAGCTGCAATCAAAAATCTGATGATAGCAACCAGAAGTTGGTTGCCACGATCAAATACTTGTACGACGCATACAAGGGGTGCTTTTGTTCTGGTTGTAATCATCGGATGTTCGATTGGAGCTATCAACTGAAGCCTATCAAACAGAGGTTGGTCACTACGACACAGTCTTTTTTTTTTCGTGTAGAAAAAAGTTTTCTTTCATTCTGTAGGATATTTGAGAATAAGGAATCTACTTTATATCAAATAAATTTTGGTTCACAGGATGAGAAAAATCTTTATTATTAGGAAGTTTTCCTCGAACCAAAGGAAAAATTTTCCTATTTCAGAAAACGTCGCATCAAAGATTCCGCTTGGATTAAAGAAACCGTTTTCTGGGTGCCCTCGGAGCACTTCGGCCGAGAGGCACGTACACCCAATATTACATCTAAATAAATAATGACAGGGGTAAAAAACACAATTAGTGACGTACCGTTAATAGCCGTTTCGGGCGGCATCCCCAACCGCTCGATCATGTACCTGAAACAGGACACGGAAGGCCGTGAGAAGGGCGGGCATGTCTCTATTACGCGCGTGTGCGACGGAGAAAGTAATCCCGATCCTCGACGTGGTGGGGTGGGGTGGAGCGAAGGCTGGCCGCTAGCGCCTACAGATGCGGCAACCGGCGCAACACAGGAGAGCTGCCCGGTTGAGGTGGATCACAATCATCCCTCTCTTGTGGACTGCACTGTGT
>NW_026267227.1:360930-361542 GCF_000697945.3 Frankliniella occidentalis
AGGCCCCTGCGCGACAAAGTTTCGATTACATGACACCGGCGGGGGGAAATAAAGATAATAAAACTTACTTGCAGATGAAGTACCCCGTCCGATTGACTCCATGCGTGCAGTGGACTCCGATCAGACCTGAAAGTTTCGTTTGTTATTCTTGTTTCATTAAAAGTCAAAACGCGCGGGAAGGTCGGGAAAAACTTCACAAGTATATATCGGCATTTATAATCGTCGCAAGCTCAAACTACTGGGGCCGATAAAATGTCGAAAAAGGTGGAGAGAAAAACTTACCATCCTCATCTTTGTGCTCCTCCAGATAGGCGTCCACAACTTGGAAAAACCTGGGGGAGAAATGAAATGGACCGGTAGAGAATTATCATCGGTTGAAACCAACACACATGACGGCACGAGCGGCCTGGGCGCGGGTCGCTAGCCGTGTGATTTGTAGGGGTGCCAACTACACGGCTGGTCACATAATTCCCCCCCATCAATTTCTCCCCCAACCCCCTCTCACACTTTACGTTCATTCCGCCCACCACAATAAAATAGGTAAATTTTTCGGTCTGAAACATGAGGCGGCATACCTAACCTGCACAAAACACCCCGCCGCCCCACCGCCGG
>NW_026267227.1:361592-364228 GCF_000697945.3 Frankliniella occidentalis
CCCCCCCCGTCACCCCCGAGCGCGCGTGGCCAGGGCCAGGCCGCCCTAACCTCTTTGATAGCACGCGCGTTCCGCCCCGCTTCACGGCCAATTGGATCTGCCCCCCTGTCCCGCCCCGCCAGTTCCATAACATCGGGGATGTTGGTCTTCTTCGCCTCCGGCCGGGTGCGTGTTGTCGTGCAGGTATGGCGACTACAACACGCAGTAACGCCCCACCACCACTACCGCACATTCCTCAGGGTCTGAACCCTTCCTTATACTAGCGCTGTCTTGTTTCGCACGCACACAGGCGCATACTCTCTCTCTCTCTCTCTCTCTCTCTCTCTCAAGTCCTACCGTTATAACTCACCCCTACGAACGCCCGCCCCCGCCTGGAAGGGGCCTTGTTCCAGTAGCCCCCATATAGCGCTGCTAAAGCCGCGCCGTTAAAAGAAAACGTGTAAATATCAACAACAAATAATGCTCTGGCCGGCCATTATCATATTCCGGCAATTATGCGTGCCCCGGGCCCCGTCGGGGGGGTTCATCCCGTCCCCGACTGTACACAGTCAGATGGGGCGCACGGCTCAGACTCAAAACTATGGCTGCATATGCGGCTGACCGGTGTGCTATACGATAGCAACTCCCCGTTTATAGACGCCGAAAGTCAACTGCTTCCCACACCAAACTTCCTCCGCAAGTAAATTGCACAGCTTTCCGCGCCTGATCAACGGTAGTTATTAAGCTACAAATCCCGTCCGCTCAGCATTTACTAATTATAAATATGTTTGCGTAGTAATTGTCCTGTTATACCACGACAGCGTGTTCCGTTTGAAAACTATACCTTTGCCCACCAGCAAAAACAGTAAAAATCAGTGAGTAGATGCTGTTTCGCTTCCGTTTCCCTTCGAGTGGAATAACCATACCTTCAAGAAGCAGGTAAGGTTACCGGTGGTGGTGGCGAGTGTGGCGTGGCGGGCTCCTCGCCGCTGCTCTCACGGCCGTCCCCCGAACCCTTTGACTAGCAGTCCGTGCCGCCTCCGACCGCCTCCCCGTACACCTTGTTTATGTGTTGGTCCCCGCGCCGCCCCCGCGCCGCCCCCGCGCCGCCCCCGGCGCGACCCTGCCCGCTCCTCCCCCATACACCCCATGTACCGTACCCCATATCCTTATCCCTCGTTTAGGCCCACTTATGGTCGTCATGCTTTACCGCCGACACTGCTATGGGGTCGGTCCCCCCGGGGTCCCCCGTCGTGATCAGTCAAATTAATTTTACCCCATTCTCCACGAAGGGAGAAGGGGGGGGGGGAGAGAGAGAGAGAGAGAGAGAGAGAGAGAGGGGGGGAGGAGGAGCAGAGACATTCCGCCGATAGACAAGAGGCTTATCACCCCACCCAAGTCTGTTCCACAACGCACGTACTTTCTGACGATATCCTTGGGTGGGATCACGTGACCGGGGCAGAAGATCTTCTCGTACAGCACAGACTTCTCCTGGAACGTCTGCAGAATAGGTTTATGGTTAATTGTGTTTCACAACGAAAATAATTTTTACAACTCTAGGAAAACAACCCTTACCCTTTTATCATAGTAACGCATCGTGTTGGTCAGGTCGATCACAAGCGAAAGGTTCGGGCACTGGTCGAGAAGGTTGCGTGGGGTGAACCTAAAACAGAAACAAGTTGGTCATAGTATTCGAAATAAATAAAAGTAGTAACAGACATCACAATGGTCCACCTCAACCAAAACTTACGCCAACTTCTTTTCAGGCAGATTGTTGCACAGCGCCTGCAACAGAAATAACAAAAAACGGCACATTTTAATCACCAACTTCCAGGGCATGCACGTCGTCGACAGGACAGGACAGCGTGAGGGAGAACATCTTCTTCAAACGGACAGGCGCAGGAGGGGGGGGGGGGTACGTACGTTACGAAATCCCCTTGCATCATCTCAAGCCGACGCGCGGCTTGCGGAGCACCCCGCGGTGCACCCCGGGGTGAGGAGGACGGGACGCGCGCAGGTCTGCAAGACTCAACTTCCTGGAAAACATACCGCCGGCCTCCCCCTCTGCAAGATCTCCGGCCGGCGGCCAGCAAGCAAAGCAAAGCTTTTGACCTGCAGCGGGCGTCACCCCCCTCTCCCCTCTCTCCCTTTACCCCTACCACATATGCAAGGACCTCGCTACGTATAGTACCTCACCTCTGCAGCGACGCGCCCTGTGCGCTCACACACGCACACACACACACACACACACACACACACACGCCGGACAGCACGGCCCTGCGCAGTCCTCTGCACACACACGAACACACACACACACACACACACACACGCACGCGGCACAAGTTCACGTGAGTTATGCTGTCGGGCCGCAGTAAATAATGTGCCATCTTCGGGCGGGCAGCAGCGGGGCACCCCGGCGGGGACGCCGACGACGCCACCGAACGAAAGGCGTGGTGGGGCGCGGTGGTAGATGTGGTAGGGCGTGGTGGGGCGCGGCGGGGCGGGGCGGAGTAGGGCGGACAAGCCTGATTACCGACCACCAGCAACGCTGCCCGAGCGAATAATACAACCATATGCAGCGTGTGGTGCAGCGCGACGGTACCCGCCTCCCTTTGGCGCGCCGCCCCGCCACGCCCCGCCCCGCCCCACCGCGCCCC
>NW_026267227.1:369574-370077 GCF_000697945.3 Frankliniella occidentalis
CCCCCCCCTTCTCCTCCTCCTCCCTCAGACACCATCAAGCACATATGACGACGCCTTATTAAATTCCCTCCTTCTCCCGCCATAAATTACCAGTCAATAAATTTCTCGGGTGGGCCGTAACCGAATATATCGACGGCGGCCGTCACTGTCCGGCTGCAAGCCTCCGCTGGAAGCCTTCGCTGGAAGCTGTTGCTCGGACGACCATTCGTTATTTTACAAATATATCTTTCCGCAAGCAAGCAGGGGGCGGGTGTGATAAAAACGCCTCGAGAAAATAAACATGAATGAGCAAAAAGGAAAGGGAAATAAGGAGCGCCAAAAAGGCTTGAAGTCGATTCGCGCGCGGCACGCCACCCCCAGGGCCAAGACCCCCCCGCGCAGAAACAAACAACCAGCACGAGGGGAGCAGAGGGGAAGGGCAAAAGGGTTGCATACGGAGGGACACTAAAGCACGTCGAGAACGCTCTCGGTGATGAGCAAGCGGCGCGGTGGTGGTGGTGGTG
>NW_026267227.1:370127-376501 GCF_000697945.3 Frankliniella occidentalis
TCTCTCTCTCTCTCTCTCTCTCTCTCTCTCTCTCTCTCCCCGCCCCCCCCTCCCTCTTTCGTCTGGCCGCCCCTGGCTGCTATGGCCTCGGCCGACAAAGGCGCGCAGTGGGTAGAGGTTGGTTAGAGGGGGAAGGGAAATATTTAACAAGATGTGTGTAACGTGAGTGGCGGCCTCCTCTATCTGCCAGCCAATCAGAGACGAGACGTGACTCGCAACGTGCATACATTAATTAAGGCAACAGAAATGAAATGGTCGCTGCCGTTTTGGCGCATCTTCATCTCTAAGTACCCTCTGTCTCTAACGAGTCCCGCATCCCCGCGCGCGCGTGCTGCCTGCCTCCTCCTCCCCGTTCCGATCATGGGAGATAATAGTCAAGTCAAAGTCACCCCTTCTGCTTCACTCCTATACCCTTGACGTCACACACGTGTTCGAAAAAACACCCCTATACGTGTGATCCCCGTAAAAGGGAAGATATCAGCATGCGCACGTCAGTGTCTCCGATACATTGAAGAAATTCTCAATAGATTCATATACGGGTGGCGCACTTTTATTTTGCAGTACACACAGTCCTGGCAGGAGCTGTCGGTTCAAAAAAAACTGATTATTTTTTTTCAGTCATTTGCATTTTTTGTGTGTTTTTTTTCTTTAACTCCGAAAAAAAAAATATTCCTGCACTTTTATAGAAAATATTTGCACATCTGTGTGACAACCACACCGCACAAGAAGTGCGATTGAAGAGCCATGTTATGGTTTTCAGATCATCCCTCTTTTGTACGCCACTTCTGACACGCGGAAATTGTTAAGCATTGGTGTCAATTAGTCCTAAATTTTAACCTGCGTCTGAATTATTGGTTGTAATTGTTTTCGAATAATGAGTCTTGAATTATGGTTAAGAACTTGTCTGAATTGGCCGTTTTCTTCGACCAAAGAGCTAGTGTAAAAACGTCCCTCCGCGGAGCCTTACTCGGTCGGTTTCTCCTCCGCCCGCCACAAGGGCGTCCTGCAGGAGGACCCTTTATTGCGCGATCACCCGACTCACTCCTGCAGATAAGAATCCCCCTCCCCTCCTCGGCCGGATCTGCTCAAAGACAACAGACGCAAACTTTCCGACTTACCGCGAGACCTCTCTTGCGGGCGGGCGTGCATGCAGCGGACACTCTCGTGTTGTTGGTCGGGGTGACCGGCACGGACTACCTCGGCCGAGCAATCGATGGATCAACGAGGGGGGTAACAGAGCGTGCGACTACTATAGAAACCCAGAAGGGGTGCAAATTTGAATGTCATTTTACGGCCACAAAAAAAAACTTGGCATACCCATGAAGATGGCGCGAAAATTTACTCAACGGGGCCCTGAAATGTAGTTGAAATAGACTGCGCTCTATCCTAGCAACACATCTCAAATTTCACCGAACGTGTGGGGCAGCAGTGTATACAACATTGCGTGCGTTTGTGTGAAAGTGTAGAGACAAAGCCTCGGCGCCGGCGCCCCGCGGGGGGAACCCCGGCCCAGGTACGCTACCGGCCCCCTGGGCCCCCTTGGGCCCCCCCTGGACCCCCTGGGCCCCCTCTGGGCCCCTTCGGGCGGAGCGGCCCCCGCAGCGGGGGAGGCAGCAGCGCGCAGCCCAAGTGAATAGCGGAGTGGACGCCAGGCGCCTGCTCCCTCACACTCCCACCGGAATACAGAACCAAGTGTGGATAAACACTTGTAGTCGACTTGTAACGTAGGGCCCCGTGCGTTAACATTATGCACGGGGTAGCTGAGCGAAGTGCATTAATATAACAGAAGACGTAACAAATATTGAACAAAACTACAATGAATGAGGGTCCGCCTAGTAGGTAGGCAACCGATTCTGCTCCTTGAACGTGAGAGATGGGGGGAGGGACCAGCCGGGCCTTAAACCGCGGCCTGGTCTGGTTGGGTCGCTGTATTCAGCTAGAGTTCAAATCCCTTGCACTCCCCCCCCCCTCTCTACAACAGGTACTTTTAGTGAGTAGTGAACTTGAGTAATTACTATGCAATAGAATAGATTTGGAAGTCCACTAGAAAAGCTTGATACTGGGAAGTCTGGTTTCTATTCATCAAAATACATGGTTGATTTGTTTTGGTAAACACACAACTGTTACAGTGACTGGATATAGAGGGGTGTGGGGGTGGGAGCTTAAATTTATGCATTCCTGAAGTTCATACAGAATATGTCTGCTACTGTCCCTTCCTATCCCCACTGCCCTCCCCCTACTCAATTTACCCTTTTCTGTAATGCCACATGATGCTCCCATTTCATTCAATTCATTTTATTTGTGAAAGGTGAAATTCAATTAGGTTGCCTCTGGTTGAAGTGAAATTAAATACCCTAATATTTAATTTAATTTCAAAATACATTTAAACTTCTCACCTACGACAAGTATAACTTGCCGCTCTTTCAATCCTTTTTTATCAGATCTCTCCGAAGCATTTGAAGGATCACAAGTCGCTGAAGTATATTTAATTGAAAGTTCTATTATGTATCGTATCATAGAGTTAAATTTAAATGCTCCCATCATTTTATTGGATATCATTAAACATAATGGGACTCCAGACAAAGCTAGTCAATTTAAGAAAATAATACAGCCTGTTCTGATTTTGATGGGCCTATCCTACCTGAGTTAACGATATTGGCTATAATATTGTTCGGTCCCTTGCAGGTCCATGGCTATTATGAAAATAAGTTGTGGGTCGAATAATCGTTTTGACATGTCCCAATAAAACATTAAGGGACTTCCAATCATTCTACAAGTACACACCATTACATTTTGTTAAAATACAAAAATTGAAAATTTGGATTTTTTTTTAGGTTAAAAAATTAAAAGTGTAATACAAGATTTGGTTTCTTTTTTCAAAATGAAAAAGGAAGTGCCTTATGCTCAAAGCCGATCAGAGTCGAAATGGCTGAGTTATTAGCTTCCAAAGGGTAAAAAGTGTTCAAAATCGACCAAATTTCCAAATTGGTGGGTAATATCTCTGCCATTTCGATTCCGATCGTCTTAGAGCATAAAACATTTTCGTTTTCTTTTGTCAAGATGACCCCGAAACAATAGTTACCTTTGCACATTTGTCCCAAACCCCGAACCCCCTCCTCCCCTCCAACTTACGTACGTAATTACGTAAACCATTCAAAATATCACTTTCGTTCCTTTTCACCGGACACCGGCGAAACTTTCTAAGTCGAGTTCCGCAACTCTAAAACTGAAAATTTCACACTCGGTTTGTCCATCTGACATTATGATCACGTGTGAGAAAATCAGAAAGTCTCGAAGTGGGCGCAAGGAGAAATTTGAGTGTTCGCGCTCTTTTCCACTCAGGGTAGCCACCACCGAAACAACAACACCTGAAGCTCCCTCCGGGAAAGAAAAGACCAAATATTTCAAATTAGTCCGTTGCGAACGAAAAAGGCAAACTCGCATTCCGTCATAGGTGCAGCCGTTTTCGAGAAAAAGACGAACGTACACACGGATAGACAGACAGACAGACAGACTCACGACCGAGACAACGCCTGACCCCTCAGCAACTTGGACTGAGCTTCGCTCAGCGATAACTGTGCAAGTTGGGCACTCGTTCAACTCATTTGGCGTCTTTGAACGCCAACATTTGCCGTCCGAGAACGCCAATATTTTGGCGTTAATAAAAGAGCAGTTGACAGTAAAGTGTTTACTAGTTTGCACACTTATGGTTTGTCGATGTATAGAGAGCAGACCGGGCACACACGATCACAGCCCCTCCCTTAATCGAAATTTGAAGAATCAAAACAGCCATCATTGGCTCAACAGGCAGCCGCATGCCATTCCAAATCATGGATGCAACAGACGCCCTCGCTCCCCCTTTTCTCTTATTTGCCCGCCAGCCATCCATATATCCCCGTGCGCGTATGCATGCGTCCACCGAACCATTCATCAATGACACTCTTGGAGCCGCTTGGTATTGATAGATGTCGATTAAAATCGGAAACGGAATAACAGCTCTATTATACGTTTTGTCGTTGTGGCCATCGGCTCCAAACAGTGCAGGACGGACGGTGGGGGCCTGCTAGGCCTGGCCAGCACGGCAGCACGGCGCAGCAGCAGCAGCAGTGGGGTTCATCACTCACTGCGTGTTGGGCGAAACACGTCAAGGTGCACCATTAGCACTCGCGGCATCACTTCCCATCAGATCACTTCACTTCACTCCACTTCACTCCGCTCCGCATCACGATGGGCATATATGATGGATGGAGCGACACCTGTGCGCCCAAAGAAAAGAAGGCGGACCAAAAAACTTTCCTCGCGCGCGCGCGGCGTTCAAAGAGAAGGGTATACGTACTGCTCCTCGGGATCGACCTCATCGTCAACAGAAATCAAGGCGGGAATTTAAAAATCGCGAGAGCACTGCTCCTTCCACAACATGAACTGCATTGCATGGAGTTGCGGGTTCTATTCTTTTCGTTTCTCCCTCAGCATCGGTATATACCGATATGAGTTCAAGTAAGTTTCGCATCGTACATAACGGAGAGAGAGAGAGAGAGAGAAGTTTCGCATCGTACATAACGGTTTTTCATCAAATAAGCTCAGACTCCACCAAAAACTCAACTCTGTCTAAAAGAATGTTGTGCTCATCCAGTCGGAAGCGAGCTTAGGAAAACGCGAAGATCAGACAACCCTTGGACGACGGCGGCATCACCCTATTGTTACCCAAGAATTAAATCTATTGAATCAATTAATTTTGCGTGGGAGAAACACAAAGGTAATTTTTAGAGCTCATTGCAGGAGTTTTTCATTTAAGTCTACGTCTACCACCTAATGCTTTCCTTGGAACAAACTTCTTCCGTAAACGAAGTTAACAATGTTATTGGAGGTGTTTCACGTAAAGTTTCCTTGGTTCAGGGTTTTCGTTTGCTCCATTTCGAGGATTCGATTTCCTGGGTGCCACTTGACTTGCGCGAACCAGCGAACCTGGTCCCTCGGCGACTAAGATCTCCCAACCACCAAACACACAACCAGCGCCAACATGACCGTCCCCCGGCCTTCCGGCGGGCGTTCCACCCAGGGGGAGGTGAGGTGGAGGAGGAGAGGGGAGAGCCACCCCGTCTGACCCACCCCAACACAACTGACACAGCACACAGAGCCATAATCGGGTGACACACAAATGCAGCAGTTACCCTGTGTATTGAGATGTCAGGACGGTTGCGCGTCTATATATATATATGCGACGATTGTCGGGCACGTGGCTGTGACCGCGTGGAGGAGGGTGGGGAGGGCGGCCAATTTGAATGCCCATTTCACAGCGGGGAGAGGGGGAGGACGAGGGAGAAAGCAACAAACCGGAAGTGGTTCCGATGAGCGCTTCTGTAGTTAGGTAAAAGAGGGAGGGGGCGAGCCCCGACCCTCCCTGTGCATTATTACGCATTAGCCAGCAAAATGGGGCGGCACCTCTCTCTCTCTCTCTCTCTCTCTCTCTCTCTCTCTCTCTCTCTCTGACACCCCCCTCCCTCCCTAGTCCGTCATGGTCACCTTCGAGCCGGCCCGGACATGACATGATACTAATGCATACCAAATCAGGACGGGCCGGGCAGCGCACACTGCTCCGCGCCCAACACATATTCCTAGATTCCCAGCCCCCACGCGCACCACCCCCCCCCAAAAAAAATTAATGTTGAGAGAATTTAAGCAACATTTTGCACACTTAACATTTTACTAGAAAATGTGCCTAGTCACTCCTAAATTTTTGTGCTGTAGATTATCGAGAAATTCTCAAGTATTGCAAAGAACAAATTCCTGTGCATTTACAAAACGTTTCCTGAGAAATATCCTACTTATAACACTAGGCAACAGTTTAGCACTCAGGAAACTTTTTAGTAAAATTTAAAAATTTTGGATACTGTACTACATTTTTTTTTAGTAAACAGTTAAGAGTGTATAGAATAACCTGTGCTTCTGATCATCCTCATTCATTACTCGGTGCATGCTCACCGACCACGCCTCGTTACGCTACACGGTCAATAAAAAAACATGTCTCATTTTTTTCAGGGAAAGGGGAAAAATTTGAGAAACTCTCTCTTGTTTGAGGAAAATCAGGAAAACTCTTCAAATCTTGAGAAAGGCTCCTAAAAAAACAAATAGGAGTCCTATTTTTTTGAGACTTCCTCAAAATCTAAGATTTCCTCAAAATTTCCAATTTTCTCAATATCAGATATTGTTTTTAATGTAAACAGGTTCGCTTCGTTGCGCTTGCGTCGTACGTCTAGACAGTTTTCAGTCACTAGTGAAGGAGTAGGCTTCGCTATCGCTCAGCCCAATTACTTTCCCTGCACCTGTTTGACGAAAGGCTGAAAGGTTCCTAACTGGCGTGGTTAGCGCGGGAG
>NW_026267227.1:377511-379372 GCF_000697945.3 Frankliniella occidentalis
GGGGGGGGGGGGGGGGTGAGCTACCCATAGGCGGCGGCGGGGGCGCGCCACGCAGCGTCGGAAAGGAATTAGCCCTTGATTAATGGAACCCCCTTGGGACTTTAGAGGGGGGGGGGCGGAAAACACTCGGCGTGGGGTAGCGGCGCGGCGGGGGGTACCGCACGCCCCCTCGGCACGGTGGTACGGACACAGCCAAGCAACACTGTCCGGTGGTGGTGGTGTATATAACGGATATACAACATCGAAGCGCAACAAACACACAATGTGTTTGATAGAGAGGCCGAAGCGGGGGAGGGGGGGGGGGAGAAATGGAATGCAGTGTGGTAATTTGAACCTCTTTATTTATACACTTTACGACCGGGGCTCCCGTGAGCAGCGGGAGCATGGCGAGCAAGCGGTCCTCTGGGTCACCACCACCACCACCACCACACCGCTGGTGGTGGTGGTGGGGACTCGGCGGGTGAAGCACCCATCCAGGAGCACCCGCCCGGAGCCGGAGCCCCGTCGATAACCGATGCCGGCGATGTGACGGCGACGGCGTCACCCCCAGAGAGATGTCTGGATGCTGCTCGCTCCGGACCAAACTTTCTGTCAGTCGAATCACCCACCACCGGGGAGAGGAGCAGGCGGGCAGGGAGGGGGCGCCTACTTTTACAGCTTGCTCTCCGGCGGCGCTCCGGGGCCTCCCGGTGACGCTTTATGGAGTGTTTTATACCCCCAATGGTCTTCCACGAGGAGCGACGGACTCGGACAGACCACCACCGACCACCACGATGTAGCACTTTGTGCTGCGCGACGGACGACGACGACGACGCTCCTTTCAGTAAAGCCGCGCGGCGGCGGTCGTCCCGGGCGGCGCATCCGCTGCTTTGGTTCCGCCTATAAAGCCCCACCCCGCCCCATCGACCCCGGAGGCGGTCAGCGTCCAGTTAATTAGCCGACGCTGACAGGTGGCGGTCCGTTTGCATGCAACACTGGGGCCGGGGCCGGGCCGAGGAGGCCGGGTGAGCTGCTGACCACCGCGACCGGGACGGCGGCGGCGGCGGCCCCTCAGGGGGGAAGAAGGAGTGAGTGTAGTATAAGCGGCCTTTAGATGGGACACGCCTGACGAACGAATAAACACATTTAGGGCCACTGCCACACACACGCACACACACGCAGGCTCGCACCTGGCGGACCACCACCACCGCCGCGGCGGCCGCCGAGGCGACGCGGCCGCGTGAGTCACAAGGGGGGGGGGCGTTCAGAAACTACGTCAACAATGAGGAGACCGGGTCGGGGGGTAAAAATATTATGGGGTCTCAAAAGGATCGGGGCCGTCATTGGAGTTCCCGTGATATTTGTACCCCCCGGGGTAAAAATATCACGGGGTCTCTTAATGACCGTCCTGCTGATCCTTTAGGGTGGGACCATATAACATTCGGATCCCTCCCAATTGTCCGCACTCGGTTTGGTTTCTGAATGACCTCAAGGTGTACCCATGACACGCGCGTGGGCGGTGGCGTCGGCGGCCTGGAGGTACAGAAGCCAGTACAAGTATAACACAAGTACATTAAAACAAAATGTAGTACGCGAGCGGCGGTAAACTTTATCACAGATAACAACAAATAACGCTGGCTCCGCACGACCTAGAATGGGGCCGCGGGTGGCTGATGGATGCACACACGAGAGAGTGGCGGCGGAGGTGCTGTCGGGGCAACGAACCCTTCCTCCCCCACCCACCCCCCGGGGCCCGGGCCGGGCTGGCGGGTGGCGCCGGCCCTCCTGGCGCGGCGCGGTGCGGCGGGGCGCGGCGGGCGAAGGGGTGGCGTCAATCTCATCCGGGAGGGGCGTTCGATCGCGACAAAGTCTCGCGTCGTCG
>NW_026267227.1:379883-380377 GCF_000697945.3 Frankliniella occidentalis
GCCTCTCCCACACGCATGGGCGGCGCACCTTCACACACACACACACACACACACACACACACACACAGAGTCGGAGCTGTAGTGCATTTTCCAGGAGGGGTAGGGGGGGCGAAAAAAAAGAATCCAATGTGCGAGAATACTTCACGAACGAGTGTGTGTGTTGCTGTACTCGTACAATCGACTGAGTGTGCGTATGTGTCGGAGAGAGACAGAGGATTTTTGTTTTTAAATGAAAGGTAGCACTCCCCATTGCGTCTGCTCCAAATAAAGAAGGCCGCCCAATCACCATAAAAGACGGGCTTATAGACTGAGTGTGTCGTCCGCGCCGCCGGTAGTGGACCGGGCCGCTCCACCGGAGGCTCCACCGGAGGCTCCTCAGGTCTTTCGGGTCCCCTCCCTCCCCATTCCTTTCACCTTCACCTCCGCGTCGCTGCGAGCTGCGCCAGGAAAGAGGCTGCCATAGAGAGGGAGGGAGGGGGGGAGGAAGGAAGGAG
>NW_026267227.1:380432-383389 GCF_000697945.3 Frankliniella occidentalis
GGGGAGGAGAGAGATGATACGGGACCACACTGTCGCGGCGTGAGCGCGCAAACACAAGAGTGCACAGCACCACCGCCCGCGGCTGCCCCTGCTACAGCCTGCAACCTTACGAAAACACACACACACGCACGCACACCAGCACGCACGCACAGAGAAAGGGGCCGCGCCCAGCGAGTGAGTGTGTGAGTGTGTGCGAGCGCTACGAGTGCGAGGCGGCAGTTCGTGGGAACACGCCGGCACACCGCCGGCCACCACAGAAGGGCGGCAGCGGCGACGTCACCGTCCGTCCGACTGGTCCGACGCGCTAAACCGCAACGCAAAGCAAAGGCGGCGGCGGCGTACGGCGTACGGACGGGCGGGCGGACCCGTGGGGCGGGCGCACACGCACGTACGCGATCATAAACGGAACGAGCCCGGCGGCATGCACGGCACCGGCAACCGGCACGGCACTCAATAAAGGAGAGTACACGCGGGAGACAAGCGGGGCGGGGCGGGGCGGGGCGGGGCCGAGGTGGGCACACGGCGCGACACCCAACCCCCTCCGAGGTCCAGGGCCGTGCGAACCGGGACGGCGAGTCCTCTCTGCGAGACCTGGTGTGGTGCTGGAGGGGCTGAAAGGGCTGGTAGGATGGGGGTGGTTTGTGGAGCTGGTGAGGCTGGTGGAGCTTCTCGGATTGCTGTAGAGATTTTCAAGTCCGGAAATTTTTCGGAAAAAATTGGAAACTTTCCCAAAAAAATGGAAAAAAATTGAAATATTCCCAGAGAAATTTGAAATAAATTAAACTTTTCAGGAAAAAATTTAATTCCTGTAAAATACAAGACATATTTTTCTGGAAAATTAAAATCCCCAGACTGGTGAGGCTGGTGGCCTTCACCCCCATCTCGATGCACCCGCATCTCGAGCAGCCTGCAGAGCCCCACGACGGCGGCGGGGACGTGCACCCCCACACTAGAGGCCCTGTGCCGCACCGCAAGGCCGGGCCGCCGGGCCGGGTGGGCCTTCTTGTATCCATTCTGGGGCCGTTTCGTCCCGAAAACAATGCGGGAGGATTATAAATAAAAATTTAAATGACATGTTTGGAATGCATAAGGAGACGGGCGACTGCTGGGTCCCAACCGAGGAGCAGCGGCGGGGGCCACCCTCAGCGCGGCGCGCCCGACCCGACACCCTTTAAGGGGGGAGGGGGGGGGGAGGACGGGCCTAGCAAAGGACGTTTGGACGGGTTTGGTCCATGTGGCATTCTTTTGTGTGTCCCTCCCTTATCAAATCGATTCAAACAGCCACATACACAAACCGACCTACCGCAGAGAGAGGGAGCGATAGAGAACAATAAAAATAATAATAACACGCTTCACATTTACCCTTCCTTGAAAAAATTTATAATAGTACAAATACACTCGAAATAAAAACAAGTTGAAATGGCAAAGCGAGACGAAAATAAGACCATCCTCGTTAGTGCTCGGCTGGCCGTGTCGGTTGGGTTGCCTGCCTGCACGGCGCTCGTGTAGGTTGGGCTGCCAGCCCACTGGGCGCCTCGGCGGCCGCCAGCCACCAGACTTGCAGCACTCACTCGCAAAGATGACTCGCAACGTTATCGAGCACTTACAGCGAATAGACAATTTCATATCGCACGTTCCCCTGACAAAGCGAAATGTAACACTAAAAGCAAGGCGTTCGACACAATGTTAAATCGAATCATTTTGTACACTTGTAATAGTTTTGTCTTGCAATGCATTTTCATACTTTTCGGCTCGCTTTACACGCAGTGTGAAGAGAACTTCCCTGGTCACAAAATATCCGATGTGCTGACGCCTTACAAGTGCGCAACAATCTTGCTCCACGCTTGCGAGTTAGGCTCTCATCTCAGCACTTGTTATGTGAGTATCCACACTTTGGACATTGTCAGTGTGTGGTAGGACGCGGGGTTGGCCCTGTCGCCCGTATGCCGGCTCCGTGTCCCCCCAGACGGACCAGGTCGTCGCCAAAGAGAGTGTGCCAGTGTGCCGGCCGCACCGGAGCCATGTCGCGGCGGCGGGAAAATGAAAATAAGAAAAATAAAATAACAAGGGTTCCGATGGCGGGGCAAGTGCTGTGGTGCGTCGTCTGCACTCTCACTCCTTTCCTGGACGAGAAGAGGGAGAGATTGCTGGTTTTCTCTGGAGGTCATTCATGAAACATGACCAATAAGTGGGTCCCGTCGCGACTTGCGCGCCTCGGGGGTCGTACGCCGCCGGGGCGCCCTCGCCCTCGGGTAGCCTTATGCCGCCTTGGGGGAACCCTCCTCGGGTGGCGGTGGTTATCCTTTTATGGCCCCTTCGGGTACCTCGAGTACCTCGAGTACCTGGTACCTCGCGTCACCGGCGTGTTTTAAAAGGTAACCACACACGCATGCCTATACCGCCGCCCATTTCAACTAAAATATGTTACACCCAGGGGAAAAGGGGGAAAGGGCACCTTTTTACTCGAAGTTTTCAAAAAAAAAAAAAAATGTCGGAAGTTGCAAAAAAAAAAAAAGGGCGCATTTCAAAACCCGTTTTTCTCGAGACCACAGCTACTTGGTTGTAAAGACTACCATCCCTCAGTTGGGTTTCAACTTCAACCTCTTTTTGGGGGGGAGGGGGGTGAGTATATGACCAAAAAGTACACACGACTACTGAGGTTTGTAGACGGTCCCTGGCCCTGGAGCAGCAGCAACAACAGCTCGCGGGATGGCCTCCAAAGCAAAAGCAATGTACGGCAATGTACTCTGCCCATTGGCACCACCGAGGGAGGTCCCCAGGCTCCAGCCTGAGGGCCGACGCCACGCCACGCCACGCCTGCATGCATGCACACGCCATCTCGGCCCACCACCGGGCAATAAACAATTGGGAACATTCGAGCCGAGGTGTGAAGTGAGCTGCTTCGGCCGACACACGCAGATTAATATGGCGCCATGCCGCTCCCTGAGGGGGGGGGG
>NW_026267227.1:383700-391164 GCF_000697945.3 Frankliniella occidentalis
TCACTGTGTATCCGAGTGGAAAGAGTCATTTCGTAGACAGTCACTGCTCAGTCACTCTCAGTATGATTCATGAAAAGTACAAAATCCGGAACGCGCTGTTGCCACATCATGTTCAAAGGGGTCTATCTAGAAGAGCCACTCCAATATCCTGACTTACCTCTTTGAGGGGTACTTTGAAGGCAATGAATCTTGTCCCAGGAATGACGCTGCCCACATTATTATAAGGGATCCACCTGCACATATGCATATAACAACATTACAGTAAACAGGGGAAAACAATGGAAAGTTTAAAGATGCAAATTTTAAAACTAATAATGGTGGATGAAAATTCATGAAGAGCAAAGCTGAAGAATACGTTTATGAAGCCGATAATAAAGGTAATAAAGTGAGGATCAGATTTGATGACAATGATTTAACATGGCGTAATGGCTGCATAGTGGTCAAGTCACACTCAATGTCTAATAAATATGATGTTTAGTGAAATCTTCTGCTGATCCAGGGAATTAAAAAATTGAAGTAGCCATTTAAACAAAATTGTAGTGGACCGGATAAATTGTCAAAAATCAAACTAAAATTAACCACATACTATTAGGTACGTAAAATTAAAGTAAGAAATAAGAGTCATGGTGTAGTTAAATGCCCAACAAAATTAATAGAAATATTGCGGTTTTATCGTTTTAAGTTTGTAAAAATAAACGTAAACATAACCAAAGACTCTCCTAATTTTTTTCAAGCTTGATTACACATCAATTTCCACAGCTTACTCACCTATCAGGTATACCACCACCCATTTTGTCGTTCTTTAACTACAGTACCAACATATATTTTCTTATAACAATAGAAACATTTCTAAAATAACATGCAATGTATGTATGAAATTTTGAACGTAAACACAATCTAATCCCATATTCCCAACCTCACAACACACGTGTATAAAAGGTTGGGAGTGATGCCAACCGTACAGTCACCCTAGTACTGAGAAAGACGTTACAACACGATTTATCTTCAAAAATACATGATTTTCACACTCAAAATACCATTAATAAATTTTAAGTTATCAGTTCTAGCATGTTTAGCTTTCAGTTCCTCAATTGAGAATATGCAATTCCAGTTTTTGTGATGGCTACTCATAATGAGCGCCTTTGAGAAGATTTTGAAGATTTTCAACCAACGAGGAGCCGATTGAGCTGCGTCCAGACAAGAGGGTTGCTTGGGTCGCTTGGGTCGCTTGGGTCTCTGAGCCGGCGCAGAAGCCACGTTTTGGTTCTCTGCGCAGACCTCAGAGACCCCACAGCGACCCAAACAACCCAAGCGACCCAAGCGACCCTCTTGTCTGGACGCAGCTTTGACCAATCACCACCTTTGTTTAGTTTTTCTTGTGTAGAGACGATGTTCTTGTTGTTTACAGTTGCCAGGGCAGTACATGTGAAATCAGAGGTTGTTTACAAGAGAATTTGTGGTCTTTCCCCATTTGAAGAAAATGATCACCGTTAAAAGCCAGCCACCTGTGGCCGGTGAAAACCTCCCCATTACTAGTTCTAATTGGATAGCTTACCTGTCATCTGCTCAAAAATCCTGCTTAGTTGAAAACGGTAAAGTTCTGTCAAGCTGTCATTTTATCTTTCTGGGAGCTATGATATCATTTATATCTTCTATATTCCTTCTTTTTCTGTCAGATTACTACAGTCAGTTACCTTATGTGGTTACAGACTGTTGCTAATATATAATATATTTGCTAAGCCTATAATTTGTGCTCATTTTCAGGTGTTCGGAAAGTTCATTATAACTTACCCGATGGAAAAGAAATGGTTGAAGAATATAACTTACAAACAAATGTTCTGCAGCGACGTATGTGGAAAGTTTCTGATACTGTAAGAGGAGAAAAGTGGAATGTAGAGGTTGGCGACCAACTACCTCAATTTGACAACATTGATTCAGTCGGGATACAGGAAAATTCCACTGCTGTAAGTTTATGACTCAATGCAATCAAAGCTAGAGTGGTTGATTGTATAACCATAATACAAATTGCCTTTTGGTGTTTTGTTTTGTTTCTCTAGCCGATGCTGTCAAAGCGAATTACTAAAACTAATATTGAATGGAGGATAAGGAATCTTCCATATGCTCGTGATGTGTATTCAGTGACTGCAGATGATGATGGTATTACTGTACGAACATCAAACAAGAAGTACTTCAAAAAGATAACTGTGCCAGAGTTAAACAGAGTAGGGTTGCAAACTGATGGTTCATTGCTGAGCTTTACCCATCAATTCAATACTCTTATTATTACAGTAAGTAATGTCAGTTGAGCCATTAATACTTGTTTCTTGAGTGTCATTTTTTATTTGGCAAATAAAATGTGCCCTTTTTTTCTTGCAGTACAAGAAACCTCCAAAGGTCTTGGAAATGGAAGCAAAAGTGTTAGAGATGGTGAAAACAATCTCTCCTACTAAAATACCTGATATAAAAAATGCCCCTGATCAGTGTAAACCTAGTTAAGTGCAATGCTCCTACTTCATAATTTATTGCCCAAAACCACATTGTTTCTCATGCCAGATTTGTCAACATTGTAAATATTTTTAAAATACTGAAACACCCTCTGTGAAATAATAATATACCACATGTATAAAATATAGCTGACTTTTATTTATCACCATAGCTGAGGATTCATCAAAAGGAACCCCTCAGACACATGCATTTAAAATAAAGGAAAGGAACAATGACATACTAGGTAAAAATAATGAAAACAGCACTGTAACAGTTATGCACTATTTCTAATCATCAAAGGAAACATTTGGCAAATTACTTTGGAAGAGACAATAAAACTCTGGAACTAACCAGCTCTGCCATTTAAAGACACCATAATTTTACCCCAACCACCCAAAAAAATATTTAAAGTACTGGTGTGCTACAGTATCTTTTTTTTAATTAAGTACAAACTAGCTTTTGAGAGTAGCTGCAACAGAACATCTCTTGTATCCTGCATGACATTGCTCTATCCCCAAAGACAGTATTCCTGCATCTTTCATCAATCATGTACGTAACAAGATTTTTGAATCAACTCGTTACCAGCTCATGCCTGGAATAAGTGGTGAGAGACCCTTCTGATCAATGACAATACTAGAATAATTTTGTTTATAAAATTGAATAGTTTACAAGCTAAATGAAAAAATACACTCATCAATTTTGAAATCAGTAGTTCCAAGAAGCTACAGGTATCACCCACTAGCACCAGACATTCTAAGAATGTTCTTCTAGTTCCCTTAACATTCAGGGAACATTAAAAATGATCTGTGCTACCAGGGTATGTGTGCTTATTTCCCTTAAATTAAGAGAAGGCCACAGTACTCCAATTCTTTGAAATTACATATGGTACTGAGAGAATACCATCAATGTAGGCAACAAGATAACATTTCATTCATTAGTGATGTCCAGAGAGGTTGAGAGTGAAGCAAGCAAACGTGTGTGTCGAACAAAATATTTAAAAATTTGAAATACAAAATAAGTGTGCTCACACTACCCAACCCCCCTCGCCACACAGCCCACCCAATCACATAAGATAACAGGAACATAATTAAGTGCAAGAAAACTGATTCCATAACGGGTCTTAAAGATTATAGCAAAGTAATAGTAACAAATCACAATACAAAAAGAGACAAAGCAAGTTCACAACAACAACAAACAGTTTCCTCTCAAGAAACACTGTTTTTGTAAAGAGAATACAACTAACTATCATTTCATAAGACTACATCACATATCATATCAACCATCCATGAGGCTCTTTCAAAATAATAATTTATAATGAATGCATTAAGATTAACAACAAAATTTGCTCTGAACAATATAAGGAATGGATACCATTTAATTTTCTCTTGTAAGTTATTAATTCTAAAAAAATGAATTAAAAAAAAAATCATCACAATTTTTGAACTGTAGAACCATGACACAGAATATTGCACAATCCAATATTGGCCTATGAGCCTTTTGAAAATATGGGAACAGGGAAAAAAGGAGAGAGTGAATGTGTGTTTTTAACAACGACATTGGAAGATTAAAACTAACATTAGAGTCAGACACAATTTCAAAATTTAAATTGTAATATCCTTATTGAGTATTGAGAATGACGACTAGCTCTCATAAACCAGTCACTATCGGTCAGTAAGATAATTATTTTGTGCTCAGAATACTGATTGATGCTATATCTGTTCAAAGAAACCATCTTGTAGGTTCACTACTGCTTAGTATATACAATCAATCAAAAGTTTAAATATTTTCTTAGATCCACTAAGTGCAAATATCAAGGTTTCTGGTTTGAAGAGGAGATGGCTTTTCGTGGGGCAGCAACCACAGGTGGCCTCCTTGTATTTGGCACAGTGTCTATAGCAGTTCCAGTCTTTCGGTGGTTTCCTTTCACCAAGGGAATACTTGATGGAGATGGGGTGTCTCCAGAAGATCCCATACCAAGCCGGCCTGGTCCAATACTCCTGCTGTTTCGCGATGCAATTGTAGGTACTCTGGAGGTGGAAGATGTTCTACTTTCAATTACTGGATTCCCATTCCCTCCACTTGCAGGTGTTCTGCTCCGTCGGCCCCAGGTATCAGTCCAACTGCAACAAAAACAGAGCCTTGAAAATATTACAGTTACAAATATAATAAAGGAGACACACGAAGTTGAAACACTGACAACACTACTATCCCCGACAGGATTACTCACTCCATAAGCCTAACAGCAGCAGCATGAAAAAGAGTCAAAAGTTCATTAGCTCCAGTCATACTGACCTGCCGCCCTTTCTATGTATGTCTACATTCTACTATAAGAGAGTTTTTACTCTGTATAAAATCTAATCAAAGCTAAAAATACTCTGTTGTGTTTACATTAATATAGAAAGGGGCCATTAACAGCCTGTTATTTTAACACATTGCCTCACACTGGTTCTTTTCCAGCACCATGACTACATTATAGCCATACTACAATCAATTATTGGACTATCATGCAACCGTTTAAATTTTACAAAGAGCTAATTCAGACAAATAGATTTATCCAAAAGTTAAGCGCACTAAGAAGAAATATTCCCAAAAAATAATCCACACACTCTACCTTCCCAATCCGAAAGCTGCATAGGAAGGAGCAAAGTGTTTCAGATTGAGGGGTCTCTCATAGTTTCATTAATCATGAAGATGGTCTAAAATTGACCAATCTTACCTGACAAGTGGGACTCCATTTGAGTCGGAGGGGAGGGACTGCAGCAATGAGGGCCCTGCCGACACTGGCCTTATCCTCTCCGTTTGAGTGGCAGCGTTGCACATGTCAGCAGGCTGACCATTTTCACCAGTATCTTCGGATACACGTTCATACTTCATCATTTGTAGCTGCATCAATTGAATTGTGCGATCTTTCTCTTCCATTTGCTGTTTCATCAGCACCATCTGTTGAACAAATTCATGATTGTTAATAATTAATTGACCAAATTTATTTGTGAAAGCCAATTAAGTGTTAATGCTTACCTGTCTCTTGAGATCAACAACTTCTTCGCCTGGGTTACGGGTTCTACCATCATCATCTTCACCAGACTCATCGGCATGAACAAGTTGATGTAAAAGTCCATTCTGAAATATTGAGAGGAGATTACTAAATCACAGACAACAAAGTCACTTTTACGAAACTTATGTTAAAAGAGTGAACAAAGAGGATACCTTTAGAGAGCTCTCAAATGGATTCAAGGTTTCTGCCTGCAACGACAATAAAATTAACTGATTATGTTCATCCTACACAAGTGAGCTTTGTAAATTCATTCCGTCCATATTCTTGAGTATAGCAGACATTACCTCTTGGAGCACTCTCTTCAGTTTTAGTAGCATGGTCTTGATGTGAACCACGTCTTGGTACATGTGTTGGTACGTGCCCCGATCCACGCGCATCATCGCAGACTCATCGCTGTCAGAGCTCGCCAACTGCGTCATTTCCAAAGACGAATATTAGAAATAGAAACAAGTCAAGCAATATAAACTCCACCTCCAAATTAAATTAAATGACCAACATTGAACAGGCCCAAGAGTCAAAGTGGAGAGGCCAAAGTCAAAATTATTTCGCTTGTTTGAGTTCCAACTACCTGAAACAATCCTTTCGAGGAGTCACTCCAGGTGCCCGAAATTCGACTCTGACCTCAAGCTTAGCTGGCGCCACTTTGGTGGTTCTCAGGCCGGTGCTCGCGGGTGTCACTCGATACGCACCTGTCTCGGTGGCCGCAGAGGGCTGGGTACGCCGCTGGAGCCCAGGCTGAGGCGCGGGCTGTCCGGGGCCGAGCTGGGCCCGCTGCTGGCGGGGGCCTGGACCTGGCTCAGGGCCCGGGGCTGCGCGGGCTGCGAGTGCCGCACCAGGAGCGAGGAGCTGCAACATAAAGGTCCGGGATGAGTCATGATATGCGAACAACACACGAAAAAAGGACGTCAATCTAGTTTGGTCCCTCCCAACCCTCCCCCTCCCTCCCCAGAAGACAAGTTCTGGACGTCAGACGGTCTAAGTGGGCCTCGTCGCTGCCGCTGCCGCGGGCGGCGCGCTCTCACCGGCCTCCTCCTCCACCTCCTCCGCCTCCAACAACCGCCTCTCTTTGTCTCTTTTCCTACAAGGGCAAGGACAGCGGCGGCGGCGACGGCGCAGGAATGCGCCCGCTTGCACGGCAGAGCCTGGCGGAGCCTCTGGCGGAGCCCACCCGGCCGCCGCTCCTCCAGGACACTCGCCCCGCCCGGCCAGCCCGGCCCTGCGCTCCGCGGCTTCCGACACGCCAATCCGGTCATCATCACGGCAACTCCAGGAGGAGGAGCTGCCACTGGAGAGTCCAGCACGACAGCTGATCGCGGTGGTGGCGTTTGCGGCGGCGGCGCAGACAGTGGCGCCCTGTGCCCTACCTCCTCGTGCCGCCGGCCCGAGCCTGGCCGGGGCGCCTGGCGGGTAGGCAACGCGGGCGCACGCGAGCGTCACGGGACTGCATCCCGACAAGAGTCCGTCGTCGCCGGCGTCGTCGTCTCGGAAGCAAGCTACCAAAGCCCGTGTGGAGCTCTCCGACGGCAGGGCCACCACTACTGGGGCACGCCACAGCGGTGCGGCGCGGTGGGCCGGGCGGGCCGGGCGCGGCTAGGCGAGCAGGTGACCAGCAGGGGCCTTACCACCACATGACCCTGGGGCCGGCGCGGGCCTGCTCCATACACGGCGGTGCGGGCGCTGCTGCTGCTGCAGATGGCCCGGGTCGTCAGCTCCCAGCTCCGCAGCGACTGCCTACGCACGGCCAGCCGCACCGGCCGCGGCCCCCGACTGCACAAGGAGAGCGGCCAGCGCGGCCGGCACCGCCGGGCGCGGGCGGGCATGGCAGCGACTCCGCGGAGCGAGCCGATTCGGGTCTAGAAATCAAACCGACTGCGAACAAACGGGTTTACCCCGAGGGGCCGGTCCCGGTCAGCTAGGCGTGGGCA
>NW_026267227.1:391424-393963 GCF_000697945.3 Frankliniella occidentalis
GGGGGGGGGGGGGGGGCTCGGACATCTCCCCGCCGCCCGTCGGGCCGACAAGTAGAGCGCTGCGGCGGTGGGTCTCTGAACGGGACCGCGCGGGCCGCGTGTGTTCAGAGATAAACATACGCGTACGCACTCATTAACGGGCTCGGAATTAAGGCGAGAGGAATAACGCGGCCGGCCAAGTGCGTCGGCGTGCGTGGCATCGGAACGGGGCGTTCAAAACGGTGAACGTTTTAACGTTTGTTAACGTTTTGTAGGGGCATGCATAACCATTTCCGGCTTTGTGTCATTGTACCTCTCTGATGACTATCTCCGTCGACTACAGAGAACCTGCGACGACACTGTATCTAAATGATACACTTACTCGACGAGCTTCCTCTTAATTAAGGCACAACACCAAAATTTGTGAAAACAAAAACAAAAGTTTTTCTCGATCTACCCTATTTCCTCAGACACTCAAATCTCAGATTTATAAAAATGACAGAGACATAAATTAGTTATCATTCAGAAAGTACGTTATAGTCATTGCCGTCACGCGTTACGACGAACCTGCCAGCCTGTGCAAGCTCACATAACGCCTGGTAGGTAGGCAACATCTCGTCTGCAGTGCACACGTGCACTGCGGGGCGGCCTAACCCGAGTTTCGCAGGCGCCGAGCTCACGACGACGTACTTTGATGAATAAATCTGGGAAAAACCCGGCCCGGACACCTTAAGCCCACTCGACGGCTTCATCAGAGCGGATTGGCGTGCTAAAAAGTTTGTTCGACAGGTGGCAGAAAAAAATCAGAAAAGGGAGGGGGGATGGGGGGATGTGTAACGGAGATGTAGGCGCGCGCATGACTCGCCTTGCCCACCTGCAGCGCCTGCAGCCGAGGAGATTGAAGCAATCGATCGGATGAGTCCATCTCGCTTGCAGCCGCCAGGCAATGGGAAACTCGAAACCAGTGCGAGCCACCGAGCGAGAGCGTTGCGAGAGGATTATCGGAATTAAAAGTGAAAAAAAAGAAAGAAATAAAATCATACAGTAACAATCCAATCAGTTACTTTAATTGCACGCATTTTTTTTCTTCAGACTTATGTCTTATGACTTAACTGACGAATCAATAAGATTTAACTCGTCGAGTCAGTCACATAACATACATGACCAATGACCATCCACAGGGTCATGATGGCACACGCCCTTCCTCCTTCTCTGAACTGAACGTGTTAAAATATTGAAATAAAAACAGCACTTCTCAGTTCTATAAAATTTGTCAATTAAATTGTCACAGTTAACTTAATGACACTATCAATTTTAGTTCCTTCATTCAATTTCAAAAGGAGTCTGTTCGGTGGAGAAGTTAGTTGAACACCCCATCATGAGTACAATTTGCACTGCATAGGTTGAAGTTGAAACAGCTTCATCGCCAGCATAACATTCTCTAAGGCACGTTTAACGAGGACCCAAAAGGAGGCGAAGGATGAGAAAGAAAAGGGGGAAAAAGGGAGGGGGGAAGTAGAGGGCAATGGCAGTGCCAACCGCAAGCGGCCGGGCGGGCGGCGCGGCCTGGGAGGCGCACGGCGAAGCACAGCCGGCTGCGGGGCGCGGGGGCGCGGGACGCGGGGGATGGACCTACGCGAGGGCCCGGCCGGCACTGAACTGCCCTAGCCCATGGCCCTCCCCTGGGCCGTCTCGTTTCGGTGCGAGCAGCACTGCCACACCTGACATTTTATCTGCGGCTTTGATAGCTTTCAGCGCCATCCTGAAATCTCTTTGCGACGACGCGAAGGCAATGGCCGTGCCTCTCTCCCATCAGTCGCGCGTGCCGTGATGTTGATACCCGACACTGCGGCTCACTCGTCGTTTCGCTAACGCTGCTGCGGCGCGCTTTACAGTACGGCGCTCCAGAGGGGAAGAAAGCTTTTGCCGCTCGCTCGCTCGGGTCCCGCACAATAACACGTTACATTATCATCCTCGACGCCGTGGGGGCTCACACCCGCTCGCACGCCCCCCCTCCCTCCCTGCGCCTACCTCACGCGCACACTCTCACACACACACACACCGTTTGGATACGCAGTCCAGGGCCGAGGCACCCGCACCCGCGCCGTTGAGATGCGCCGTCGGGGACGCCGGCTTGGCCAGCCGCGACGGGGACCTGCTCAGCCTCGGCGCGGCCGTCGGCGGAGACCCGGGCCCGGCCGCCTTCAGCCCGTTGGGCCCGCAGGCCGCCGGCGGGGCCGCGGGGGCGCCGGCGGGGTGCCCGACGGCGGCGGCGGTGGTCTCGGCCAGGGCCTCGGACAGCGCGGCGGCGGGGCCCGCGGCCACCAGCGGCTCCTTCATGGCGCCATGACGGCGGCCCCGGGGCGCGCGTCGTCGTCGCGGTGCTCGCGGGGACGCGGGCGGGCGGCTCGAGCGGCGCTCGCACCGGCGGCTCGGCTGGCGTGCACGCCAAACTGCACTGACTCACAGAGGACCCGGACGGCCGTGCCCCGGGCCGCGCCGAGCCGCACCGCGTCGCGCCGTGGGGCCCAACCGGCGCGGCGTGACGTGGCGCGGCGGG
>NW_026267227.1:394013-402483 GCF_000697945.3 Frankliniella occidentalis
GGTGTTCCGTGCGGCCGATCTGGGCCCCGCCGACCCGGCCTGTGCACGGGCCGAGCCGGCGGAGCAGGGCACACGGCCGCTCCGTGCCGAGCCGCAGCCAGGAGCGGCAGGGCCTTTAGGCGCTCCAGCGCCGCTCTCCAGCACCGCTCTCCAGCGACCCCCGCCCCCTCCTCCCTCTCCGGGTCCCCGCGACTCGAGCTCCGCTGGAGTGGTGCCGGCCGGGGCGCCGCCGGCCCCGCCGCACATTCCCTCTCCCACCCACAGGTCCTGCACAGCACACTCACCTGCGGTCCTTGACGCGATCCTTGCTGCTGATGCTCTCGATGAGCGAGGACAGCTCTAGCAGCACGCTGTCGTTGTCGGCCAGCAGGTCGTCGCCGGCGCCGTCGCACTGCAGCAGGCCGTCCGCCAGGTCGCCGTCGTCCGCCGCGCCGCCCACGCTCTTGCTGCGCGCGCGCGCCTCCGCCTCCTCCTTAGCCCGCTTGTTGTCCTTGCTGCTGCCGCTGCGCGCGAAGCTCTCGACGCCCCGCAGCTCGTCCAGGTCGACGAAGCTGAAGCTCCGCGACTTCCTCGGCCGCGGCCAGGACGTGACGGGGGACCCGGCCCACGACTTGGTGACGGGGCGCTGCCTCCGGCCGCTGCAGACACGAGGGCGAGGGTGACGGTGAGCACTTGACGACCCCAGAGGTAAGTCGTTGGAAGAAGGGAATGAATCGACCCCCTTTGGGCCGCGCGGCCGCGGCTGCGAGGGAAGAAAAGAACCCTCGGCCGGCCGAACGCCTGACGAGCGCAGGGTAGGCCACCGGCACAAACGTCGTGGCCGCTTGTAGCCTCACCACCAGGCGCTTCCACTAACCAAGACCGCCCCTGCTGCTACTTTATCACAGATCCGCCACCAAACAGTTAAATAAAAATACAGTTGAGTAGACATCTCGGCGCGTCTTACTACTATAACCAGACATTGTTGAGAGAGTGATAAGGTAAGGTAAAAAAAGTGCGGAGCATTTCGGAAGTAGTCTCGTAGTACGGAGGGGACAGCGGTCTGACCAGGATTGGGAGAGTCAAAATTACGCTCCAGCTAAATACGAGGGAGAAGCCATGCCATAGTTCAAGTCAATCGAAAAGCAAACTGGATTGACTCCGTCCCCCGGCTAAAAGCCCCTGACGAGCGCAGGGTAGGCCACCCGCTCAAAGTGCGTGGCCGCTTGTAGCCTACCAGGCGCTTCCACTGGCTTGGCTGAGACAGATCCCGCAGTACTTTTCCATTAAAGCCAAAGACAGTTTTGGACCACAACATTTTCAATTCTTTTCAATAAAAAATCCTAGCACCCGTTTACAACTAGACTTTAATATCTAACAATTGTTAAACATAGTGGCACTGAGTACTCACAAAGTAAGGGGCATGGGAGCCTGAAAAATACTCCAGGAAAATGCAAAAGCAAAGAAGTCGTCCCCCAGCTAGCGACAAGTTCAAGTCTGTGGAATAATCTAATTGGTTTGACAACCTTGGCCTCCATTGACCAGCCGCTGAGGCCCCAGACGCCCGAAGAGCTGGGCATAGGCCGCCCGCCCAGACGGCGTGCCCGATTGATGCCTACCCACCAGGCGCCTCCACCACCCACCTCTCCACTAGTTCGAAAACAATTTTTGGCCTACAAATTTTCAAAATCACGTGCAACAAATACCACCAAATTCTCAAGCAAACCGGCAGCGTCCTACACTCGCGGACGCTGCGCGCCGCTCACTACCGGCTCTCACCCACCTGTCGGCGTCGTCCTCGAAGTCCATCATCAGGTCCTCCGAGTCGATCGAGTTGGTGGCGAGCGAGTCCATGGAGCCGAAGCGCGCGAGCCGCAGGGTGTTGTCGCCGCGGCCGAGGCTGGGGCTGCCCTCGGCCCCCGAGCCGGCCCTCTTGAGCGCCCGCGCCAGGCCGCTGGGCAGCGCTGTCGAGCACAAGGCACCTGCTTCAGCCTCACTGAGCTGCCTTCACCGACATCGCCATCCACTATGTGGAGCGCTACGCGCTTTGACTTTGGCCTGGAGTTGGAAATTTCCGAAAATTTTCCGGAAAATTTGTGAACAAATTCCGGAAAATTTCCAGGACTTATTCCAACCCTACCGCCAGTTTTCCCTCCCTTCCCTCTGTTCGGCTGCCGGCAACGTCTAGGCTGCTTACGGGTGGTTTGTGTGGCGGGAATGGTGTGGATTGCCCAGAACAAAGTATTTGAGTACAAAGAAAGGTTGCTGTGCAGGAGAAACCCGTGGTTCCGGAACGCAACTTCGTTCAAGGAAAAAGAATGGTGTGGTACGAAGGTGGTGCAAGCAATACCTACTAAGCAGAGATGTGCCTTATTTTTGTTTTTCATTAACTACATTGGTTAAGAGCGGAAAGGCAAATGCAATATCAAAAATATGTGACAACAGATTTGTCTTTCTTTGGATGAAGATTCTAACTTACCTGGCACAGCTCTACTTAATTAATAGGTTTAACAGGTATGCCATTGAAAAAATCATCAGATGTGCAGATTTTTACATAATTTAATTTCTTGTAAGAGATATACAAGAAGAAGTTCACAGGCACAGTACAGATGAACTGAGAATCACTAACGGAAGGCACATGAGCGAAAGTAAAAGCAAGCACCAAATCTAATAGTCAATACAAGGCTGCAGGTTAAAAACAAAACAAAAAACAATCCAAGGCATAAAATCAGCAAAATAAAAACTGTGTTTTTGATTCAAGAATATCCCAAAATTTTTAAGACAAATGTTCTTACTCTAATCGCTATTCACACTTCTAGCAAGTGAGTTTTCTTATAATAAGAGCATTTTTCTTAAAAATGTTAGTCTCTAGACACAAAAACACATTTTTGGGGAAGAAACACTTGTTGAAATAGCTCAGTCAAAATTCACACTGAACTGAGCAGTCGTAATGTGCATGAAGAAAATTCCCAACACCATTAAAGACGCATACAGTTTAAAACTAACTTTGAAATAATGAAATCAGGGATTTGTCAGCAACCAGCACCAAGAATAATACCATAAGTGGAAAAAAATGAGTAATTATAAAAGAAAACTACTCAATGAAACTGAATGCAGAATATTATAAACATACATCCTATTCATAAGTGATAAAGTATTTCTAGACTAACATCAGGATAATGTCATTAAGAATACCATGATTCCAAATAAAGTAAGATAGTCTATCGATAAACATGTAAATGCATAATGCACAATGGACAAATTTGCATTATGTAAAAAGACTTAAAAAAACAAAGTGGAATGAGCTCAATGGACACCAAAATTGGAATATGTGTACTTTGAACACTAACATGATTAAACTTTCTCAACTTAAGGTGTTAAAAAGAAGAATACTAAAAATGTCTTCCAGTCTTCCCAATTCACATTCTCACTACACCCTTACCTAATAAATGGCACCCCACTATCACAAATTCTGAGACACGCGGCTCAACAGAATAAATCACAACGCAAGAAGACAAATTATTACATCTAGTATCGGAAGAGCACATAAGCACCATTAAAATCTATCTCATATCCTATTTCAACCCGTCGTGTGCGAAGAGACGATATTTCGAACCCCCTGCATTGCATTTGGTGAAAGGGGACAGCCCTGCACAGCACTCTGTGGGTGTAAGTCCTGTCCTACACATTTCAAGAGAACCTACATTGATTCTACAAATAAAATTTCGTAAATGAACATAATTTTGCAGCACCTAAGAGGGTTAGTAATCACACAAACATGCAAATTTACTCCAGCAGAAAGGTCCTCGCAATCATTAACTACCAAATGGGCATCCACACCACACCAAAAGTGCTAATTTAATTTTCTCAAAAAAAGAAAAAAAAAGAAGTAAAGCACCAAACCACCCTTGTCACCTTTACCCCTTTCACCTCTTAAATCATTTGCGGGTACCTTGATGATGAGATGACTCCCTGAGGGTGAGGGACGCGGCGCTCTCCGTGATCGAGGCCAGCTCGCTGTCGTCGCCGTGCAGCTTATTGTGGTAGGTCAGGGCCGGCTGGTCGATGATCTCGTCGTCAATGAGGAAGTCCCGTCCGTCGGACAGCGAAAAGGAGTTGGATGGCGTGCCCGACCCCTCTGGGCTCAGTGTATGGCCCTACGAGTAATTGCAACGAAAGTTACACAACGAAATCCCCCATCAAGAATACTTTGAAAGTGCAGAGAAAAAAAAAAAAACAAGCGGAATCCTACCCCTTTCTTGTCAGCACATGTTGAGTTTTCTGACACCTTACAGCTAGCTTTGATTAGGTCCTTGACCTCGTCCTTGGCCTCGCGCTCCTTCTTCTTGGTGCGCACCTTGCGCCGGCCCTCGCCGGCCTGGCTGCGCTTGGCGGGGGAGGTGGAGTCCTCGGGGTCGCTGCTCGACGCGCTGCTGCTGAAGAGGCTGTCCTCCGGCGCGCTCTCGTCCTCGATCAGGCCGCCGCCCGCCACCAGGTCGGCCAGCTTGGTGACCTCGGCGGCCGCCACCACCGGGCCCAGCGAGCTCCGCAGTTCCTGCACCTCGCCGCACACCTCCTCGTCTGAAGACACGAAGATAGACCACCCTTTAGTCCCGCGTACACAGAATTTCGTCACGAATAAGTCAAAAGTAAAGTCTCCTGGCTATCACGTTCACGTCAAAAATGAGTCGATTTCACGTGATTTTTGTCATAGATACGTCAGTGCAAAGTCACCGTCATCGTCCTCACCTATGACCACCACGGCGTTGACCTCGTCCTTCCACTCGCCCTCGGCCATGGCCTCGCCCTGGCCCCAGTCTTCGTCCTGCTCCGGCCCGTAGTCTTTCATGAAGCGCCCGTTTAAGGACCTCCTCTTCTCGGCCGTCTTGCCGTCGATGTACACTTTGGCCTCGGTGGTGTCGTCGAGGCCCTCTCCGTAACCCCGGAAGAGGCTAGAGTCGGTGTGGAACTCGTCCGAGGACACGCTCTTCGCGGAGATGCTCTTCGGCGAGCCTCTGGCGGACAACTGCGGGGGAAAGAGAGGGGTCACGTCAGAGATGGGCATCAGGTACGAAGCCGAGGCCTTGGAGGGTGAAACCGAATAACCTACCCGTTGAGGCGAGGGGTTCTGGGCACCCAGGGACACGAGACTTCTCAGGGACGCCCTGGACACCATCTTGGCGATAGGGACGATCTCCGTGATGACGTTCGGGTCGTCGTCCTCCTCCCGGAGACTGCGTCGGGACGACTGGGCGACCCGCCGCAGCCGGGCGCCACCAGGGCTGATGTCCAGGATGTCCACGCCGTGCAGGGTGTCCGTGTCGCCCACCGCCTGACTGCCCAGCCCAGAGTCCTCGTTCATCGAGCTGTCCTTGGAGGACATCAGCTCGTCGTCGCACGTCGCAATCTGCGGGAGGGGCAGCAGGAGACCGTGTTCACGACCACGACGTGGTGCTTTGGCGTCGGGGCATAGGGAGCCACGAGGACGTCGCGGGTACTCACCGGAGCTCGCCCCCGCGTCCCGATGTTGGCGGCCGTCTTGGCGTCCTTGGCGCCGAGGCCGCGGCCGCGGCCAGGGCGGGGTAGGAAGGACGACGCCGGCCTCCCGGGCGCCATGGCGGGGCCGTGCCTCGTCACGGGGAGGGAGTTGGGCGGGGAGGGGCGGCCCGCCGCCCTCGGGGATGGGGAGGGCTTCGGGGAGGGCTCTGGCGATTGGAAATAATACAAATATATCAACATTTTCCGGCGAAAGATATCTTTTAGGGTGTCCAAGAAAATATAACTATGTCCTGATCGATAGTTAAAGCTAGCTGACATCTTAACGTAGGTAATGATTTTTTTTTAGACTAAGTACTGTACTTTAATTGAGGTATCATCTGATAAAGACAAAATTTTAACGCCTCAAAAATTAAATCAGTACACGATGGTGTCATCGTGCTGCTGGACATTAGCTGTTACACATTGTCAGCCGCGACACGCGAGCGGGGTCGGGTTGCGAGGCTGCGGTTGTAACGGAGAGCACCAGGCTGTTACTAAAACTCACTGTGGGCTGCTGGGCGCGGCTGCGACTGCGCGGGTGCGGGGCGGGCCGGCGGGCCGACGGGCGCCTTGCCCTGCTGGCCCTGCTTGGCGAGCACCTGCGCGCTGGAGTCCCCCACCTTGTTGGACAGCTTGTTGGCGTCTAGGGGAACAAGAGCAGAGCGTGAGTACGGTTGAAAGTCCTGGAAATTTTTCGGAAAAATAAGGACAACTGGCCAGAATTTTTTTCTTCGAAATTTTTTGAAAAAATTTCGAAAATTTTTCCCGGAAATTGACAACCCTGAGCGTGAGCACACAGTAAAAAGGGGGGTGTCCCTCACGGGTACCTCGACCACGACACTCACTGCTGCTGCTGGAGGTCCTGAAGCCGAAGCGGTTGGTGCGCGGCGGCGCCTGCGCCCCGGGGGCGGCGCCGGCGACATCCTTGGCCGCCCTCGCCAGCCCCGGGCTGGCCTTGATGGCCGTCGTCACGTTGTGCTGCTCCTTCTCCAGCGCCTCCTGGCTGTAGTCGCGCTTGTCCAGCGCGGCCTTGTCGTTGTTGTTGGCGCCCTTGGAGCGCCTGAAGCCGAACGAGCTGGCGGCGCCGCGCATGTAGGGCCCGGCGCGCTTTAGCCCTTTGGACTCACTCTGCAACACACGAGAACCTCTCAGACCCAGGTCCGACCTGCCCCAGCTGACGGCCAGCACGACCCCAACGTCACCTCCGCGGCCGGGTGCCCGAGCAGCCTCCGCGCGCCCGTCGCGGCCGCCCAGTGCATCGCGGCCGCCCACCACCAGCAGGCGCACAGCCACAGGCACAGCGAGCGCGCGGCCCGCAGCGGCGCCGTCCTCCGCAGCGACCTCAACCAGGTCGCCGCCAAGGGTGCCAGAGCGGCCGCCGGCCCACGCATGTCGCGACGGGGAGGGCCTCTGCTGCACTGCGCGGCCGGCGCGTCGGGGACGTGACGGGGCTCCGCCACTATCAGTCACGTCGTGTATATGTCGAGGGGGAAGCGACTGACGGCCTGAGTGAGCCCATCCGGGGGTAAGCCGGTAGACACGAGGCAATCCGTTGTACTCGATATATCAGGGTCGTTACCCCCCTTTCCTCGACATGTGATCGCCGGGGACCGGACCCAGAGGGAGGAAGGGGGAGGTCAGAGGTCATGTCATTCCCTCGGGTGCCCCCCCCCCTCCCCCCTTCCCGCTCCAGCATGCGTGCGACCTTGACTCGACGCAAAGCGAAAAAATAAAAATGTATGCAAATGGAAAGCGCCGTGGTCTCGTTCTGTGGTGCGGGGGGTGGGGGTTAGAGTTGGGGTAGGGGTGAAGCACAGGTACTCGTCCTCTAGAGAAAATGCGCTGCTCGAAATTAAAGCCACGGTCACTTGAAATTGAAGCACCCCACGCAACAGCAAAATCCAGCGGCGGAAGAAGCAGGGACACCGGAATCGGAGTACTTCCGCTCGCCCTCCGAGCAGCGCTGAGCAGCGCACACATTGAGCGGGGGAAGAAGGGGGGGGGGGGGGTACTACCCCTTCGACAAACATGGCGGCCACGGGACGTGGCGGCGGGCTGCACTTGTGTGACTCACAGAGGCGGGGCGGGCGACAGATAAGCCCTGCGCCAGCGCACGACTCGCTGCAGCCGCACTCCGTGCCATACTCACCGACGAGGACTGACCCATGGCGGGACTCGCATACTGCGGGGAGCTGGCCAGGGGGTTGAGGTTCAGGTCGCTGCTGTCACTGCCGTGGCCACGGGGGAGTGGTCGCTGCTGCTGCCCCGCTACAGCCACAGGCGGCTCGGGCCCCTGCACGGGCATGGTGCGCCGTGCCAGCGTTCCATGGGGTCGTCACATGTCACGGACGCGGGTCACGCCGACGCTCGTCGAGTCACTTCCAGCAGCGTCACGTTCTCGCGCCGAGGCACGCAAAAGCCTTACAAGGTGGTGGCGTCGTCGTTGGTCGTCTGCAGGGTTGTGCGCGGGGGATCCGCGAACGGTCCGACTGCGGGGGGGAGGGGTCGGTCGGCTCGGCCGAGCCCGAGGGCCGAACGGCACGGCGAGGGGGCGAGGGGGTGGGGGTGCGCGGCGACAAAGGCGCCCCTGCTACGGGCTCCCCTGGCTACCCCTGGCTGGGAACCTGGGGGTGCCTCTGCTCCCGGGGGACACCCGGGATCCGGGCCACGACGGACACACCCACGGGTGCCCGTCGAAGGAGGGAGGGAGGGAGTCCCCGCTCGCCTCGGACACGGACTCGTCGACAAAGACGACGGCCCGCGGCGCGCTGTGTACTGGGCGCGGGGAGCGCTTGTCGGCGCCACGGCGCCCCGCCCGAGCGCCCCGCGATCGATACACGACGCCGAGGAGGCGCACGGCGGGGGTGGCGCGGTGCGCGGTGGCACCCAGAGGTGGCACCCGCAGCGGAGCGGCCCTCCGGGGACGCTTCTCCAGGCTCCAGGGACCGGGGGG
>NW_026267227.1:402533-439808 GCF_000697945.3 Frankliniella occidentalis
GGGGGATGGTTCCATAAACATGTTGGGGTGAGACACCATTTGCTTTTTAGACAGTCTTCACAACTGTGTACTGGAAGGAGAAAACCTCCCCCCCCCTCCCCTTTCACTTCTTCCTTTTCATTTGAAGTATTGGTGTCTTCAGGAGAGACAGAACAGTGGTCCAAAATGGTCAAAAGTATACGATCCGCATCGACATTTCCTTTTCTTTTCTATGGCTCCATAATGGGGCGGATGATGTTGCTACGGCGGCGGCAGGGGCATAGAAGTGTTGGACGGTTCAGTTGCATTAGGGAGGATCATGGCTCGACACGGTGCACCAGGGCACAGCGCACTACCACAGTGTACTACACTACAGCGCCTTGAGGAGTCCCACGCACCGCTCACAAATAAATGTACTTGCTGATCCTCCAAATGGGGAAGACATCAAAGCAGTGCACTGTTTTTGTATTGTTTTTGTTTTTACCAATCGTTTTCCTCTCACCCTCTATGTAAGAGAGAGGAGGGGCGATGAAGAGGGTTGGGGTGTTTGTTGCAAGGGGGTTTATCAGAGAGCCAAAGCCAAAGCAAAGGTCACAACAGGATGGGAGTACAAAGGTCACCCACCCACACAGCCCACCCTTGCACACCCCCTCCATGCACCTCTTATTCATGGTGGCGTGTTGTGTTTCTCACACAACTAACAATGATTTGAATGAAAAAAAAACTTACCAAGTTATAGTCCTCAGCCTCGGCAGTCATCTTCATTTTAGTACGAGTCAATCAGGAAGTTTGCATATCAGGAGACCTGCTCGGTCTCTGTCCCCACTGCAACAAACATTTCAACAATTGGCTCACAAAGTCTCAACGGATAAAATTAACAGCTATTCTATATGGGCCTTAACACGTTGAGTCCCACGTGACCACATGTATGGTCACAATAACATGTAATTGCAGCCCCCCCCTGGGACTCAACGTGTTAATATAGGTAAAATTGACTCAAATGAAAAAAAAAACATGCAAGAAAACTAGGATGTTAATGCAAATTATCAATACTGTTGTCAATAAAAGAAACTGACTTACGGGCCAGTGACCCATGGATAAGTAACAACAAGTTCTGTATGAGTTAGTTTAGTAGAACGGCTAGCCACACACGCCCATTGGTAGCGATACGAAGCCGAAAACATACAAGTGCAGTTACAGAACATATGATATGCTGTAAGATTTATATAGTGTCAGCCTCCAGGGGCATATGCTGGGGAAACCGTATGACAAACATTTTGAGAAACGTAAAACTAACCAGTCTTTTTTGGGTGACATAATCCGGTGAGTGATATGATTGAAGGAAAATACGCCCCTGTTTACTTTTATGATGACTTCACCCATCAGAAGCAGACGACGACGACACTACAGGGCTGCCACCAAAAAGAAACAAAAAAAAACAGGGGTACCACTAGGTTCAAATCTTAGTGTCACAGGCACCATCCAACACTAGTATTTGCATTAGCAAAACCAAATCAGATGAAAATTTTTCTCAAATTTTCACTGAAAAGTTTAACAGATTCAGAGGAACTGTTGAAAATTCCCCAAAACGCTCGAACGTTTTTCAACTGTCTACTCTTCCGATCGATATACATCGAGCTCTCTCCCGCTCCCCGGATATTCTCATTCCTTAGTTTTGGTTCACTTCTTCAGGGTTTCCGGTCGCCCACTGTAAGCACGCAAAGGTTCGTAAAGAAATACATTTTTCTGGTTGAAATTTGATTATCGGTTTCCACTCTTGTTGAGATGCTACTACGGGCTTTGTTCACAATTTCTGATTAATTGTGTTCAAATCTCTGGCCGTTTTTCTCGGATGCTTTCGGATTATTTGCCTAGTGTTCGGAGGCCGGAGCGTGCCGTGGCCCGCAGGGCACGTCACTAACCAAACTTCCAGTGTGTTCAACCAGTACATTCACACCTCAGTTTTACACTTTTTCTCAATTTGTTTAGGATTTACCATGGCCCCCAGGAAAGGGAAGGTTCAGCAAGAGCAGGTGCAGGTCCACCTGGGCCCTCAAGTGCGCGAAGGTGAAATTGTGTTTGGTGTGGCACACATCTTTGCCAGCTTCAACGACACATTCGTCCATGTCACTGATCTGTCCGGAAGGTGAGTTCTGCCAAATATTGATTGTATCCGTCATTAGGTATTATTGCTCTCTGCTGGCTTTAATGTTGACTGTAGCCGTATATGTAAATATTCGGCCTAACCTTACTCGTACGTGATATCGCCGGTCGACTGTAAACACTGCTGGTTTGAGAGCAAGTGTTCATTGCTATCACAGTTGAATCGTAACATGTCTCTTTGCCCCTGGTAACTTCTCTGAATGGTGTCATAGAGGAAAGACCGTCATTACTAAAGTCCATGTATTGATTTCACTGTCATCTCATTCCTTTATGCATTTAGTCTATTCTCACCTGTGTGCCTGAAATTGTTGTGTGAACTCAGTTTGTGTTCACACTGTCGTATGCCTGAGTATATTTTTATTGTCATTTGGTTCTAGGGAAACCATTGCCCGAGTCACTGGTGGCATGAAAGTCAAGGCTGACCGTGATGAGGCTTCACCCTACGCTGCTATGTTGGCCGCTCAGGTGGGTCTTCTACCTTTGCTTTGTCAATTTCTTCATGAATGTTATTTTCTCTAACTGAAGTACCACCTTCGTGTTATGCTTGTGTACAGGATGTTGCTGAGAAGTGCAAGACCCTTGGCATCACTGCTCTCCACATCAAGTTGCGTGCCACTGGTGGCAACAAGACCAAGACCCCTGGTCCCGGTGCCCAGTCTGCTCTGCGAGCTCTTGCTCGCTCATCCATGAAAATTGGCCGTATTGAAGATGTTACTCCCATTCCCTCAGACGCCACCAGGAGGAAGGGAGGACGACGTGGTCGCAGATTGTAGGCGATATGTTTTGTGAATAAATTAAGTTTTCCCTACCTGGGAGGGCAATTTTCCTTGTCTACAATTTGCCTACATCTTCCTTATCTCTAAGTAACACGTTTTTCTTTGAAGTGGAACTTAAATCAGAAGTTCTTCATCATGAGAAATTTTACAAAAATGAGCTTGCTCAAAAAAGTGGCCACTTGAGGTCAATATGACACCTCTGGATGTTAGTTTGGCAGAATTGAAAGAGATTACTGCTCTAGATAGCAAATACGTGAATGAATTTTTCCAACGAGGTAATAGATGTTAAAATAATTATGCATTTAACAATCTCACAATATATTTCAAAAAAGACAATGAAAAAGTAAACTGCACATTTGTGTCCTAATACAGTCTCAAATAAAGCATATGAAACATTTAAATCTAATGAGCACTACAAAAGACAGAGCTAAGATAGAAATGATCTACAACGTTCATGAAATACTTTAAGAGACCTCTCTTTAACAATTTCTTCAACGCTTAGTTCAGACTGCAACATCCGCAACTGCAAAAAAAGATGTACAATAGTTGTTAAATCTTGACATTGAAAAGGAGGGCAGCAACACAAATGATCCGTACCGTTGTTTGCTCTCTCCTTAAATCTTTAATTACAGAGACATTGTTGGGATCCTTCTCCTTCTCTCCGGCCAAATTCTTAATACGGTTGGCAGAAAAAGAAATACATCCTTTTATGACTTTTTCACGTTGAGTATATGTTGCTGTAAGCTAAAAGATACAAATCACATGAGGCACTTGTACTTTAAAACAAGATGAACAGTAAACAATTGAATGATATGGACTGACATCCGCAAACAATTCTCTACAAGTTGCTGAAGGGTCCACCTCATCTCTTCTGAAATCTGTTGGAAGTTTTGCATTCAATGTGTTGATGATTTTGTCATCAATTTCTCGCATTGATTTTAAATTAGCCTGAAAACCAAGAAGGTGTAACGTTATTGCTTAACCACAACAATAAATTATGAAAATCAAATAACAGCATACATTTATGCAGAGATATGTGAACCTTCATAACCAAAACATTGGGTTTCCTACAGAAATCTCGGCTTAAAATACATGTAACTGTATGGCGATGAACCAAAAGCGTACCTGAAACAACTGGAAGTCAGCACATTCAACCCGCTGAGTGAGATCCATTTTAAAATATGATAAAAATGCCAAAGTTTCAGCAGCTCCAACCAACACAACTACCGGGGATGGACGGACCTAGACCCGGCTATTGGCAGTCGATACACCATTGCACTATTGCCAGAAAGCAGACAGTCAAATGAAAAATGACAAAAACGTACTATTTTACATGATGATGCGGACAAGCACAATTGCTTCCTTAATCATGCATGATCATGCATAATCGCTGCGAAAAATTAAATGTATACAGAAAGAAGGCCTAACAAACTTACCTTAGACTATCAGTTCGTTGGCAAGTACAGTCACGAAAAAGCCTATTTCACGAACCAAAAAGTTCTGAATATTTATATTCGTTACAAAAATGTTCAGTGGAACACTAAAATTCTGATTGAAATTGAGGACAGAGCAGGAAAATACAAACAATTTTCAGTAGGAGATAACTCTGAAAATGATTTCTTTGTGTGGCATGTAGGCGATTTAGGGAAGGCGCAATCCCATGATTCCAAGACGATCCGTCAGTCGATGGTTCGTCCGCTGATCAAATTCAAGGCTCAAAAATTCTGCAAGTTCAGTGTTTTATGTCGGATATTTTTGTTTGTTGTGTCTCACGAGCATAAAGGTAACGCGAATGATCTTACATTAGTACTTCTTTGCTTGAACTTCTCTCGAATTTGCTGTATACGCTTCAACTTCCTTACATAAGTTTGGGGGTTCTTCTGGTTACACACATATATATATAGATAGATCTACTCATTTGCCTGTAGATAAATACATGCTCACCTACTCTAGTCCCATAATATCGTAATTGACATTTTCAATCTCAATTCTTGGAATGTTTTACCGGTTTCGGCTGCACTGTTTTTGACTAGCTGCTATATCTGGCCTCGGTGCCGTAATTATCAAGAGTAATACATTTCTAACCTCATTCTTGTCAGCACTTTTGAAGTAAAATCGTACTTCTAGAGTCCTGTATTTTCTGTACCATTGTTTCCAAACTCAAAGAGTAATTTTGATTGGTTTATATCAGTCATTCATCATGAGCCATTGTTTTAATTTTTTTTATCATTGGCATTGAGTTGCTAGTTAAAAGTACACTTTTTGGGTTTTGCCTACTTTCAATTAATCAGATTTTGGATAGAATCTGTCTTGCTCGATTTTTCAATACACCCTTAACCAGTGGTTTCTTTCTAATACATTTTATGTTTTGATCTCCTTGTGGCAATTGAAACTCCTATAATAAAAATTTGTTTGGGAAGATGTCCGGGCCTTCACACAAGCATCGTTACAAGAACTCGGGTTTGGATTCACGAGAATTGCGCCGACGAAGGGAAGAAGAAGGAGTTCAACTTCGCAAACAAAAACGAGAAGAGCAGCTCTTCAAACGCAGGAATGTTAACTTACCAGAATTGCCTGACGATGAAAGACCCAAGCTGGTAGGTATTTAAGAATAGAATATTTTGTCCTCTTACAGTCAGATGCTTCCAATAAGTAATCCACACCTTTGTTTGTGCACAGGATGATACTGCTTGTCTCAACAAAATCTCAAAAGATATGGTTGAAGCTCTTTACAGTGACAATATAGATCTGCAACTTTCAGCCACCCAACGATTCCGCAAACTTTTATCTCGCGAACCAAATCCTCCAATTGATGAAGTTATTCAAACAGGCATTGTTCCACGTTTTGTCACATTTCTCCAGAGCGTTGAAAATACTACATTACAGGTTGTTTGATCGGAACTGAGTTTTACAAATCTAATTCCTTCAGCTTCTGAAAGTACATTTCCACTTACCGAATATGCCTCTACTTTACAGTTTGAAGCAGCTTGGGCACTGACAAACATTGCATCAGGAACTTCTGTTCAGACCCGAATGGTCATTGACGCAGGAGCCGTTCCAATATTTATCCATCTTTTAAGCTCCGCTAGTGAAGATGTCCAAGAACAAGCTGTTTGGGCTCTTGGTAATATTGCTGGAGATTCTCCAGAGTGCCGTGATTATGTCCTGAACTGTGGGGTTCTTGTCCCTCTTCTTCAGTAAGTTCTAGAACACTGTTTTCTTGGAAGTATTGTTCTTTTTCTGTTTAAGTTGCCTCTTTTCAAGTAGGACACTTGTTGTGTCTTCTATAATAAATTCATCTTCTTATTTTCAGACTTCTAAGCAAGTCTACTAAGACCACTATGCTGAGAAATGCAGTATGGGCATTGTCTAATCTGTGCCGGGGGAAGAACCCTCCTCCAGATTTCAAGAAAGTAGCACCATGTCTCCCTGTCCTATCTCATCTGCTGTTTAAAGAAGACCCTGATGTTCTAGCTGATGCTTGCTGGGCATTGTCGTATTTGTCTGATGGTCCAAATGATAAAATTCAGGCGGTCATTGAATCGGGTGTGTGTAGGAGACTAGTAGAACTTCTCATGTAAGTCATTTTAAATTGTCAATTTCTGCAAGATATTTACTTTCTTATTTCTGGACATAATTTAAGTGTATCTTTTTGAATAGGCACAATCAGGACAATGTCATTTCTGCTGCTCTTCGAGCTGTTGGCAACATAGTAACAGGGGATGATGTTCAAACTCAAGTAATTCTGAATTGTTCTGCTCTGCCTTGTCTCCTTAATCTCTTGGGATCGAATAAAGAAGCTGTAAGGAAAGAAGCCTGCTGGACCATATCCAACATAACTGCAGGCAATAGACAACAAATTCAGGTATTTTTTCATATCGTGAGCTGTGCCATTACCTTAACTTGGCCCCCAATCCTTCACTAACTTGCTGTTGCAAAATAATTACATATTTCTAGGCTGTTATTGATGCCAATATCTTCCCAGCAATTATTGACATCCTTGGAAAAGCAGATTTCAAAACCCGTAAGGAAGCGGCCTGGGTTGTGACAAATTCAACATCAGGTGGTAGCCCAGACCAAGTTCGGTATCTTGTAAACCAGGTAATACTCTCATTGTTTTTAGTGTTTTGTTTGTTTATGGTGTAGAAGTGACTCACCAAGTGCAAATTCCTGTCTAGGGCTGTATACCACCACTCTGTGAACTTTTGACTGTAATGGATGCTAAAGTGGTTCAAGTGGCATTAAATGGGCTAGAGAATTTGTTGAGAATAGGTGAGCAGGATGCCAAAGCTGCAGGAGCAGGAGCTGTTAACGCTATGGCTGTGCTGATCGAAGAATGCTATGGTAAGTTGTTGTGTGCAGCAGTCTTCCTTGTTACTTTTTATAATAATTTTTTGGGGTGAGCCTAAATAATTTTTTTGTACCATGAATTCTTCTTCCTGCAGGTTTGGACAAAATAGAATTCTTACAATCTCATGAAAACACTGAAATCTACAAGAAGGCCTTCCACATCATTGAGGAATTCTTTGGTTCTGAGGAAGAGGATGCACGAGTTGCACCATCAGTAGATGCAGAGGGAGGTCAATATCAGTTCACCGATCAGAGCGTTCCTATGGGTGGTTTCCAATTTTAATCTAATCTAACGCTCAAGGCTCTAATGCCTTACACAGTGTAAAACTAATTCAATTGTTGTACAGTAAGGTTGTTTTAAAACTGATCATATTCCACCGTAATGTTGGATAAATTTACAGCACAATATTCAACCATGAAAAGAAAATTTAAGTTATATGTTGTACTCCAGAATTTCAGGTTGTAAGAAACTATGCCATTTTGCCACCACCTTCAAAATATATTGATTGCTGTTTCTAATTCAATTTTGTTTTCTCTTTATCTATTTACTTTAGAATTTTAAATGTGTTTTCAAAAAAAAAAAATTTCACTTGCTACAAGGTTACACATAGTAATAAATGTCTAGTATTGTAATGGGTATAATTACAGGGTGTCTAGCCACTAAAAATATGATATTCTCTTAACAGGTACTGTATTATTGTGATAATTTCTGCCGTAGAAGTCTGTGGAACCATGTATGTTGACATGTTTTGCTCTCTTGTGTGTTCCTTATTTTTTGGTTCCACTAGGTTGCTATAAACTAAAATTGCCATGTTATGTTTTTCAAAATTGTCCAGTTTGGATGTTAATGGAAGTTATTTCCTAGACACCCTATTGAAGTTAGAATGGCTTGTCCTCCTTGTGTCTTCAGTTCTCAGATTCTATTTTGAAATGTGTGTAATGAATTGTATATTCTTCGGGTGGGAGGGGGAGGGGGGGGGGGCATTTTATGACTTGTGAAACTTTGACCGACAGTAATTGACACTGACATCACTGAATTCACTTTATCTTGTGCCAAGGAATTCTCTACTTTTCCAACGTGTGCTTTCCTATTAGACTTCTGTTATTTTTTATTTCTAATCCTCTTCAAATCTAATGTCATTACAGACAACATAAAGAATTATGTCTTCTGTACTGTACAATTAAGACAAAAAGAGTAATCTTTTTTGTTGTGATCATGAAATCTGCATGGAAATTTTTGTTTGTAAAGGTACAATCACATTTCATACTATAAGAGAGCTCATGTTTTGACTGTCCAATTGGGCAAAACCCTGTTTCTGCCTTGTGTCACCCAATCCTGATAGTAATTAAAACCAGCTTGTGTTCAAGTAAAAGTAATTGTTCAAATTCAATGTTGGTAATTCTTTCAATTTCTTTGATGTACTGGTAAACTTATGTTGGGTAGATATAAAATTTGGCAGAAAGCCTGTGGATGTCAAATTTACTGTCAAGATTTTTTAAGTATTGGTACTACAATAAATGGCTCTTAAACTTTGGAATGAATTGACTGTATTTTTGTTAAAATTTGCATTTATGATGTGTAAAATATTTATTCCGTAACATTTTTTTCTCATCCTTTCTTTACTGAAGTAGTCTATGGTAATGTTCTATATTCTTTTAAGTCTACATGCTGTAATTTCCCAACATATTCAACGCACCTTTCAGATTTTTTCTCACTTATTTTTTGTTTGTATGGTGTCATCAAACTGTGGCAATTACCATACAATGTATGGTACCTGACGAATTAGTAGTGAACAATGGAGAAGGCATCAGTTCACCTTATTTTTCATGTTAATGAAGGATAACAATTGACGAATTAAAGACTGCTGAATATTTTTAGTGCGTGTCATAAGGCAGTTTTGATGACTAAGTTTTACTAGAATATCTTACCTCAAGAACATTACTCTGCATGAAAATATGAAAGATTCCAAGTTAGGGCTTAACTTTCTATTTTGCAAGGAACACATGTTACTTCTAATGTAATTGAAAGTTTTTTGTTTTGTTTGTGTACTGTCATTGATTTTGGCTAATGACCACTGATGGTCTGACATATATTGTGCCTCAAAATAACCCGACAATGTTAGAGGAATTAGTATTGACAAACTTTGTGATGCTTTAATTGAGGCCGAACCTTTTCCTACTCTGTTTTACATGTTTTATGAGAGACTTATATACATTAACATTTTAAGCAGCAACTGAGCAAGATCACCTATGTACTTCACAACCTCTTCAGAAACTGTGTTATCCTTTTCCTGTGTCTATGGATATACATAAATAATTGGAAAAATGAGGAAATATCCTGGGCCTCATTTTGCTGTAGTTATTATGAAATCTGTGATATGCCTTTCAAGCAGCTTGATATAGGTTTGGTAAATAAAATTGTTCCTCAGGTGCTTTACCTTGACGAGGCTAACATTATGTATTATATGTTACAAAAAAAAAAAATTGTTACCTTTTAGCTGAGAGGGTACATGTGTAAATATTTGAGTTCAATTCCCAGCAAAAGTAGTTTGGCATATTCAGGTGCCATGGAGTTCTCTGTATTTTTTATTTACCTTGTTATCTTGTCTTCTTGTGCTGCTTATTCATACTGTACTGGCAAACTAGACTGTGACTAACGAACATGACATAACTGTCCCAGTTTTTTCTGTCTGTCCCTCTTACGCTACTGTACTGGGTGTCATCATCTGGTAATAATTATTATTTAATAGAGCTTTCTCTTTTTACCAGGATCATTTTTGGTCTGCATACTTCTGTAGAATTGATTCTGGAGACACCTCTTGTTTATTTCCTGTATGAATGGCTAACATTCTAACCATATCGTGTACCATAACCATGTAATTTTCTAGAAATATCTTGATTGTCTTGAGAAAGAAATGCTTAGTAATGTACATGTAAACCAAAAATATTAAAATGTTGACCTTGTGACAAAGTGTTTTATAACTAGCACATAGATTATAAATAACAATCCTAGTCACAGCTTCACATCAGACAACATTGTTATTATTTCATGTTGTCTTATCAAATTGAGCCATGTAACCTTGCTTTTAGTGCTGTAGTGAGACTAGCTGCAATCAATCTAGAATTTGGACAAACGTGATGTATTTTGTTGCCCTAAATCTATTCTGAATCCAGTTCTTATCACTCTTGTCTTTGGTAAACAGGTGCTCCCATGCAGGAAATGAAATAATTTCCTGCTTGGAATGAAAAGGCCGGCAGCATGAGACTAGTCTAAAACTGTAGGAATTGCTATTTTTCCTGTCCTACTTAAATGCATATTGATATAAATACCATGTCTCAAATTCTGTATTTTCTGTAGTGAGGAATCTTGTATCAGTTTTGTTTTCAGTTTCAATGTTGTAGTTAATTTTTGAAGAAACATGAATCATAATATTATTTGATCTTTATTATATGTCTACTTCCATGATACCAAAAATACCTCACTGTCAACAACCCACAGAAGAAAAGTCATACCATCATTCATCAGGGAACAGATCAACTTTAGCCTGGATTCATTACTATTCCATCTTAATTTATTGACACAATAATACTGACAAAGTATTCTCGCCAAAACCTGCATTCAAATTAATTTATTTTCTGTAACATGTCATTTTGAGAACTGCAAAAGATTAGGTGACAGGGAACGATTAACAGGGAAGTTTTTCTTCTGGTTCAACAAACTCAACAAGACTAGTGAGCCTTGCAATGAGTGCATCCAAATAATCGCTTTCAATATCTGACCAAATATTTCGTAAAGTGTTTTCAGCTGATGTTACAGCTTTAACTGTTCCAGACCTTCCGACGGTCAAAGTTAAGAAATATGCTGCCTTTGCAAAGTTAGATTCATTCTCATCACAGAAATAATGTAAGCCATGTGCTGCTGCAGCTGGCAACTTCTCTAAATGTTTTATGACAACAATTGGACCCTTCTTCTGAACCTTTTCTCTGGTTTTATTAATGGATTGGAAATCTTTCTCAACTAGATGAAGTGGCTGCCGGTTTGCGAAAAGTGTGGCGGCACTACTTGCTACCTGAAATGGTTAAAGAGCTCTTAGATTTGAACATATTTTTTAAAAAATCTATCAACAGTTTGAATAATTACCTGTTCGATTAAACAGTTGGTACTATTTTCAGACAGTTCATCTCCTCGGTTCAGCAAAAGTAGGACTCTGGGACAGGAACTATCGGAGTTTGTAACATTTATAACATGAATTACATGAGACCAGAGCTTGTTCGATTGAGAAGGGAATATTTTTTTTAAATCTTTTATAGTCTTAATCAAATTTTCCCGCTGGTTTTCCTCTGAATTTTTCTGACTCACATGATACCAAGTAAATGGTATTAATACAATAAATAATACAATGCAGCAATATAAATATACGTTACGGTTCGTTGAAAAATTAGTGCTGGGAACTTCTTTATCTTCTGGTTCTTCATCTGAATCACTGGATGTTCCAACTGAAGAGTTCAAGCTGGATGTATCCTCAGTCTTACTGTGCCTATTGAATCTTCGATGGAGCTGAAAGATACACAAATAACATATTTATTTTTTTAGTAAATAGAGTTCATACTAAATTAGGAAGTTAGGTCCCATCGTCATTGGATAGACATGCTATAGTGTGTCTGTCCAACATTATTGGGATACAGGCTGCTCCCTGTTCTCTCTTTTTGCTAGAACAACCAAATTACTAGTGAGCGAGTATATACCCACTTCACAGGCTGCTTGCTACCTGTTAACAGCTGGGAGGTTTACACCAATACAAAATTTAGCCTTGTTTCTCAAACTTCCAATCCTGAAGGCGATTTTCATGGAAAGGACGCGAAAGAAATGTCATATCGACAAAATTTATCACAAAGGGAATACCTTTTTTCAGAAAGGCAAATTCGAGGATAGGTAGGTAACAAGCAGAACTACTCTAAACAAGTACCTTATTATCAGAATCAGAATTAACAGCACTGCGTGTCTTCATGTTCAAGTTCTAGAGAAGAACAAGGAACGCCGGTAAAAGCTTATTGCGTGCCCTTCAATCAGCTGCTTACAACCCGATCCCGATAGTAATTAAAACCGTTAAAAGACGAAAATAAATAAATAATACAGTCGTCCCACGATTACTTTACCGTTCGGCTTTTCGCCGACGAGGCTTCTGATTGGCTTAGAAGGCGTTCGGGCCCATCACGTGACCTTTTCCGAACGGTAAAGTAATAGTGGGCCGACTATAAACTGCGACTTGCGACCGGTCGGTTGACAGCCTAGGAGGTAGGCAAGCCGCCAAGCGCTGCTCAATTTGCCAACATTCACTCCCGAAAACTCTATTCTCAAAGAAAGATTAAACCTCTACTTACCTTATATGTGAACCAAAAAACCAGATTTAAGTAGTTTTTAAACGACATTTTTCAAAATAAAAGCCAAGAAAGCTAATAAGAGCAAAACTATTTTGTACCTTTTTTGTGTCGAAGGTTACTTGATCTGGACGCTTGTTCTTGTAGCAGAAGAAAACTTTGTTTTATTTTCCAATCTGTTGATGATATTTATCTCTTTATTCATCGATTCTCACGGTGTTCAACAGTTTTGCTGGAGGATTATGCGTGCCGTGCATTTTGTTGCGAAATACTGTGCATAATATACTGTTACGTTAGGGTCCAATGACGAAATTCAACTCAAAATCTGCCGTACGTGATAGTTTTGACGAAGAAGAGGCTAGTGATGATGTCGACGATGAAGTTTTTATCCGTGATGGCAAGAATGGGTACAAAATGGATGAAGAGAGTGGCCTCAAAAAGCCCCTTATGCCGTTGAGGAGGCGTCAAAAACCTGCTTATTTTGCTCCCGGTGCCACTCAAGACACCAAGAGTAGATGCAAAATTTTCTTCGCTCCCTGTTGCTATGGCTTTGCAGCTCTTTCAATACTTTTGGGTTAGTTTTGTAAACTAAGAACGTTTGAGATAATTCATTGATTCAGATGAAGACATCACTTTATTATTATCTGTCTGTTTTAGGTCTTCTAGCCCTTTCTGTGATCATCATAAACTATTTCCCTTTGCCATTAAGTAAACTTCTTGTGTGGTTTGGAAAGAATAGTCATCTGCCCAACCAAAAATTAATTCCTTGCACTGAGCTAGTCACTTCCGACGTTTGGGTACAGACATTTCCTAAGTTGACATCAGAAACTGCAGTTCGTCTCAGTGACGTTAATCATGATGGGGTACTAGATGTAATCCTGGGATATGGTACAGGTTGGTAAAGTTGGATTTAAATTTATTATTTTTTGTCAAGTTTTGCTTTTTATTTTAATTTAGAATTTATTTTTGTTTCTGCCTACAGCTTTTGTACTTTCAAGTAGTGATATGGTTTCTTGATTTATTGTGCCAGGTAGAGTGAGCTGTGAGTTTTTATTTTTCCATATGTTTCCGTTTATGTAGTTGGCGTGCAATTTTTTATCATTAACGTTTTTTGTTCTGTGTGTTATTTTTTCTTTTTCTTCTATGTTGAGCTTTGAAGATATCATTGTTCTTATGTCTTCTTTCTAATATACATATATTTTGGCCTTGATTTAGGAACGGATGGAAGAAATGTTCCTGACTTTGTTTGCACACTGTATTTTGGACGTGATCCCCCTTGTCTTGGTGGGATTGTTGCACTTAATGGTAAAACTGGTGAGATATTGTGGCAACACTGGACTCGACGTCCAGTTTTCTCCGTGGACTGTAGTGCTGATTTAACCAAAGATGGAGTAGATGATTGTTTGGTTGGTGGCAAAGGTGGTGTAAGTACTTTTTTCAAAATACTGTGTGTTTTCTATATTGATTGGTGATTTGATGAACAATCAAAAATTGTTTTCTCTCAGTTGCTTCATGTTGTCAATGGTCATGATGGGAGTTTACTATGGCATCTTGAAGATCAATTAGAGCGCCAGCAGACTGAAGTTGTTCTCGATGTGTATTCAGCTCAGTACATCCCTGATGTAGATGATGATGGTTTTATTGATGTAATATCATCTCATACAGTTTCTGACTTATCAGGTATGATTCGTTGAGCAAGGTAATATCTCTGGCATTGCATTTGTACACTCTGAGTTTCTATTTTCTTACTTTCAGGAAACAGTGTTAAAGGGCATTTAATTGTTATAAGTGGCAAAGTGGGACGGATGCTGCGTATGATTGAGATGCCCGGAAGCTCTGAAAGCTATTATGCACCTCAACTGCTTGTTCGTCCTGATGGTGAAAAGGTTATCTTAATTGGGACGGGTGGTACAGCTAGCCACTCATGGGGGGGTCTTCACGCAGTATCCTTGGGGCAGCTGGCTGGGACCGATAAGGTTCCGGTAAGGTTGACTCTATTACTTGTTAATACTGTGCATTTTTTTTTAACATGTATTTAACCTCATTTTTCTCTCACATTTTTACAGTTTAAAACTTTGCTGACAAGTGACTCTCGAGGTGTCATGTCACCTCCTGTACTAATAGATATTAATCATGACGGGACTGAGGATATTGTGGTTTCCCTTTTCAATTCTACTGTTGTAGCTGTGGATGGAAAGACATTTGAAACACTTTGGAATTATACTTTCCCCAACTCCCAGACTTTCAGGTAGCCCTCAATTTTTCCTAATGCCGCTCGGTAAAAATGGATTGAAAACTTAACACTATATACACTCATACATCATCCACCTGTCTATTTATTTCTATTATAGCCCTCCTACCCCTGGGTATTTCAATGATGATGATACTCCAGATTTCCTAGTGAAGTATCAAAATGGGCCTGATTATCCAGTGTACTTTTATTCTGAGGTACATATACATTTCACTTTTTGATGAACATTTTCTGTATTTTTAGAATTGCTGTGTGATGTTTTTAATGTTTTACATCTTTGTAGATGAATATATTGGATGGAAAAACTGGATTGCCTTTGATAGAAAATTCGGTTGTTGATTCGGTTGGGTCACAGATGGGTGGATTGTCCTTGAGCATTGAGGGCTTTGGAAATGACTGGTTCCTTTATTGGATGGCCAACTGTGTTGGACATGAAGGATCTCAAAATCCCTTCTCTTTTGCAAAAGGTACCTGTATTTGTACAGTTTCAGCTATCCCTCTGTCTATTTATGATTTACATAGTTTCTCAAACATTGTAATTACACGAACCTGTATGTTAAAAGATGTTAATTTGTTATCTTTTTAATCTTCTAGGAAGTGATATAGTTGCTCAAAGTCAAGCTGATGTGTGTAGACTTCGTTTTAACAGTACCATGAAAACAGCTCTTCTTGCAACCAGTCAACACATTGATACCCCAGGGTTCCCCATATATTCTTCTGGTGAGCACTAAGGAATAAGGGAGAGTTGACAATGCACAATATAAGTTCCTGTTAAAATATTCTACAATATCGTATTTACGTGAGTATAAGACCCCCTCCCCCCCCCAAAAAAAAAAAAAATTGTCTCTAAAGTGCGGGGGGTTCTAATGTGAGGGAGCTAAGACAAATGGGGTACCCAAGCATGAGCTCATGCTCATGAGCTCCTGAAAAGTTGAGGGAAGGGGGGTTTATTTCCAGGGGAGTCTTAAACTCAGGTGAATACTGAAGTAAAGAATACAGTACATATTTTCATTTACTGATTTTTTGTGATTGTAGAAATGCTTTTTTATTATTACCACCACAGAGCACATCTTAAATTATTATAATTTTGTATCCATCTTAACAGACAAAAGAGAATCAATTGAATACAATAACTCAAAGAGAATTTTTGATGAAGCTGGAAGGTATCTTGCTTCTCATCCGGATTTTAAAAGTAGATTTGGGGCTCAGGATGACTTAATGAAAATCACTGATTTTGATGGAATGCCGTCTGATAAATTGACAGGTAAGATATTTTAATTTTTTTATCTTAAACAACACAGATTACGAGCTAAATTTGATTATTTACAGTCAATAGGCAACCATTACCCTTTAAGAGCATTGCTTTCAAGCAAAGCCCGTCAGTATTGAATAGAAACAGGAATGGAAAAGATAGTGGAACAGGAAGTTTGGGAGACCCTGACTATTCACTCATGAAAGTCAACCAGATGAGGAAGCAACCGAAGGACTATAGCTCAGACTCTGATACACAAGACTGGCGCCTGGAAGAGTCTGCAAAAAGTATGTACTGGATTTACAGAAATCGAAACTTTTTTTACAAATGGCTTTCTAAATTAAATTTTTATTTTTTCATTTGATCAAATACATAGATTATGGGTCTTTGTATGAGCCTCAATCTTCGGACAATCTAGACCAAGATTACGAGAGCCCGGTTATACCCAATGGTGATCCAGCCTCTCCACGTCTTGGGGGACTATTCAATAGTTACTTGTCAGGAGGGGTACAGCGATCTCCTAACTATGACAGTATGTTTCACGAACAGCGACGTTCTGGTAACTTCTTTTTCTTTCTAACTTGTCAAATGTTTAAAAGTTACTAGCCTTAGCTCTTCCTACCCTCTTTCCCCCTGTTTTGTAATCTCATTGAATGCTACAGGTTCTAGAAGGTCGAGACAAATTCTAATGAAGCCTACACAGGAAAATCAACATAAAGCAAATTTTAGATTCAAGAGGGAAATGTCTGACAAACTGATCAACAAAATTACTCTTGATGGCGTATACAATTCATCAAATTTTAAAGGATTTTATCCTTTAACATCTACTGGTATAGCATGCCTAGCACTGTTGAAGTTAAGTTAAGATTTGTTTTTTCCCTAATTCAACTTTTTCCCACCCTTTTGTTATCTAAAGGTACATTAGCACCTCCACTGTCAGGGGTTGGCATAGACTTGGTATTCATATCCTATTGGATACCACCTAGTGATGGTGTGCAGATTCTTACCAAAAAAGATATTGACTGCATGAAGCAAGGTGTCTCACGTGCAGCTAGTGATGAAACTGGTAAGTTTAACCAAAAGGTTCCAAAACAAATATCTTATCTGTCAAGTCTGAGATCTCAATTGTATTTTGTTGCGCTAGACAAGTATGCCAACATGGATCAAGAGTCTGTGGAACTAGCAATAACTGCAGAATGCCTCTATCAACGATTTTCAACAGATTCGTCTATTTCACGGGATGGTCGATTAGAACCTCATCCTGGGTTTCTGGCTAAAGTTTCTGGTGCACCTTCATCCACTTACAAAACTATGAACATGCGACTTGGGCAGCTAACTATTTACCGATTGAATGTACAATGTAAATGTCAAAAAACTGTTTCCAAGCATGAGTCCTGTGCAAACATTTTACCGTTTAATCAACAAAGGTGGCCTTCTTACATGGGTCATGATGGCAGAGGGTACTTCCATCAAAATTGATCATTACTTTCAGTATTTTGGTCTAGCATCATGTACTTTGTGGAACTGTCACAAAATGAATCCAAATTCATTATCCAACATCTGGATACATATAGTTGAGGATTTGCATGTACTGTGTGCAGACAGATTCCAAATACCCATGCTAACAACCATGTCTTTTCTTGGTTTTTATGCAATTAAATGTGCATATCTGCATGTCAGTGCCTTATCATAAATACCTAAAACAGAAGTGTTTGGTCACACTTCATACCTAAAAAAATTGACTTTTTGACAGTTTATTTTGAAATGTTAAGCGTAGTCAATTAGATTTTTTTTTTTCACTATTGATAGCCTGACATTTTTCCAGAGGTCCCCTTGAGTTTGGTATGAAAATAATGAAAAGTTGCTCTAACAATGTCTCACCCAGAGTCACCCTTTCATGTCACTTCGCTCTCAAAACATACTATATTTTGCATTTACCAACCCAAATATAGTTTTCTGGCACAAATTCCATGAAGAAATTCAATACTAAGCTTGCACAGCACGAGAAGTGTCCAGAAACTACAAAGTCATACTCTTCAAAAATATGTTGCGGCTACATGTTAGTTGTGTTAATTTTTTTCATTAAACTTGCTCTAATAAATATACTCATGGAGAGAAATTTAAAGTTCTAATTGACGTAATAAGAGTGATGTGATGTGACTTGAGGTGACTTGAGACATTGTGAAAGACTTCAGAGCTACATCCAGACAAGAGGGGAGCTTGGGTTGCTGTGGGGTCTCTGAGTCTGCACAGAGAACTAGAACGCAGCCTCTGCGCAGGCTCAGAGACCCAAGCGACCCTCTTGTCTGGACAGAGCTTAGAACTCATGCTCTATACTGTACTGTCTGTATCTCTTTCTACTAACAAGTTACTTTAAAGGGTGTTTGTTGCTGTGAAAATTTTTGCTAAGTTGCTGTGTTGGATAGTCACAAATAGTATGCTAGTATTCATTGGAGGATACCTTATGGCATTTCTATTTTTGCACTATCATATCTTACTATATTGTATAATTCTTCAGAAAAGGTGTATCTTATAATAAGTTACCTATCTTCAGTATAATATCCATCAAATATTTTCAACCACATGAAACACACTGTGTTTGGTAAGTTTTACCCTCTTATGCAATCTGAAAATAGTGCAGTTTTTTTTTTTTTTATATACTTCCTTGGGTTTTAAATAAATCCAAAATCCTTATACATAAGCATGTTTTATTTTTAAAAATGGTTTTTCAATTCAGCTTAGCTCATCTGTTAGCATTGTAACTTGGTGTGTCAAACCTTAAAGATAAGTATTTGTCATAGATGTAAATGTTCTAACTTGTGAAGGCCTACCTTAATTTTATTCTAAATTATTATAAGGTCCCTCTGAAAAGAAAGAAAATAGTCTGATAGCAATAGAGCCATTTCAAAATCATTTTCACTCCCAATAGTGAATTTGAAACTTTCTCCAGTTCCTTTACAACATTTAATTAATCTTGAAAAATATCTTTAAAAAGAAAAAAAAATGTGTGTTATTTGGTGGACAGTAGTGACATTTCTTAGCTCCTCAAACTGAAGCAACTTTGATACACGAGATTGTGCTTCCTTACCTAATGAGCTTTGAGATGAATTCAGGGATTTAGTAATAAGTACCTAGACATATATCGTATTTGATTGATAAATACATATTTTTCATTAATGCAAGAGGGATAGGTTCATTAAAAAAGAGGGGTAGTTGGCTGGTGGATTCCATTTTACATTTTATTGTCTTTTGTCCTGATTAAAATACACTATAATTAATAAAACAGAGTTTTAGTTTACCTTCATTTACATATATTAGCCTAAAACACCTATAGAAAACCAATTTTCAATTTGCTGCTTTTGAACATCAGATAATACTCCTTCCCTATGGTTTACAGGTTAAAAGATAAAATTATCACAGTCATATTTTGCATTTATCTGAAACATGAAATATAATGTACCACTAGCAAGTTGTTTTTAATGTAAAACGGTTTGTAGAAACAGACTACGCCCCATCCTCAGGCACCAGAAGATTAATATTGGCCCCCGTGGTTACTGAGCCTATGAAAGTTTCCTCCATTCCACGAACAGACAGTACCTCCTGGGTTACACCTACTTTCCTCTCTTTAATCATAGCAGTCCTTTCCCAGCGAGAGCTACTGCAATTAGAGCACGAGACCAAAGGAATCAAGTCAAGTGAAACAGTACGGTTACCGCAATCTGCACATTTGAAGAATCTCTTGGTAGCATCCATTACTTTGAGAGGATGCCTCTCAGTCTTGCACCTCTCTGAAGCGGAGAATGAAGTGTATTTGCAAGTTAAACATCTCACTGCTTTGCAAGCTACCTTGAACGTGTTTAACATCTTTTCTTCCATTTGCTCTTTTTTTTCCAGTTTTCCAAAATACTTTTCTTGAGCCTCATCTTCTGCTGCTTCAATAAGATCAGTGTGACGTGATTTAGTTTCCATTAGCTCTTTAAATCTTGCTTTTGTTAGTTCCTTTTCTTTCTCCTTGTCTTGCTCTGGCGAAGATCTCTTGAATTTCTTTAAAATATCTGTGGGAGTAACAGTTTCATCACGAGGGCGTTTAACAGATTTGGTCTCTTTGGGAGTTTTTTTTCTTGATTCAAATTCACGATTGTTTGGGTCCAGTTTGGAAATTCCTCCCCGCTTTTTAATAAGATTTATAGCATTAAGTTTTGCTGAGGCAGAAATTTTTTTGCTAAATGGAGCATCAAGATCAATAGTAGCAGATGAGGATAGGCCTTTGCCTAACACAGGCAGTGAAGATGAACTTCGCCCTAGTCCTAGCATAGATGGAGTAGCATTTATATTAACTTTGGCAGCTTCTTCTTGCAAAACAGCTTTCTGGGCTGCCTGTTTCAACATTCGACTTTCAAAATCTATTCCATTAGAGGCCAACTTTTGAAGCTGAATGGAACTAAGGGCTGGGGATGTTTCTACTTTATCAGGTTTTTTGTTGATTTTTGTCTTTGATTTGTTAGTAACCATTGGACTGGTTCCTGCCTGGACAATCTTCCCTTCAACTTTGCTTTGCTTTGAGGAAGGGGTTGTATCAGTTTCCTTTGATGTAGTAGAGGGCACTTCAACTGGAACTGATCTTCCTAAACCAAGAGAGGATGCTGTCATTCCAGAATTTGATTTCTTTTTATTCAGGGCTAAAGTTGCCATGACTCCTCTTGAGACAGACACACTTTCATTCATAACCGCTGCATCCTTCATGACAGATGATGACGGGAGCTTTAGAGTATCTTCAGGAGCACAACCATCCTGTCGTCTCTGTAACTCTGATCTTTCTTCAGACAACTTTTTTTTAGCTATTAGTGCTAGGGCTGCTTGCTTTGCTTCATCTGGCTGAACCTCTCCTGGTTTGAACTGAGCAGTAACAACTGACTTAGTTGAAGGAGCAGGTAATTTATTGTTATCTTCTAGAATAAGCTTACGTAAACGGTCCATATCTTTCTGAGTTTGACGGTGCCCTATATCAACTGAGGTTGCTAGGCCACTCCTACCAGAGGCCTTGCCTTTAAGTGATGGTGAGATGGTAGCCAAACCAGAAAGTGCCATCAGACGACTTTGATCTTTTTCAGTCAGTTTCTTGCTTTTCCTGGCCGGAACAGCAGAAAAGCTTTGGCCACCATAAAAGACTTCATTCTTGCCTAGGACCTTGTTTCTTAAATTTGCTAAACCTGGTCCATTGAATGAAGACTGGATATCAGACCTTCTGGAACACTTCTGATATTCTTGCTTTACATGATACACACAATATTCGCACAAGGCCAAATTGACAACTGATGTACAGTTCTCGCCATTTTTCTTTTTGGACTTACAAAATCCAAAATCCTTGGATGTTCCCAAAACCATGACTCTATCAGAATTATCTACAGATAAGCATGCTTCATCTCCATGACTTCTGCTGTTATCCATCACACCTGGGTTCAAGATTCCTAAGACTGTGCCTAAAGAATCTTTGCCATGATTTTTGAATGCACTTGAAAACAAAAATAGGGATACTGTTTTAGGATTACCAGGTCCCCTGAGGTCACTCAGTTTTATAATGCTGTAAGTATTGCCTTTAGCTGAAGTTTTGGGAGGAGCTTTATATACTATAGCACCAAAGATCACCCAATCATCAGTTATCTTTCCTTCAGAGGTGAATTGCTTTGCTTGGTTCATTGAAATAACTTTCCTTCCCACAAGGCGTTCTTTGATCACAGTGGAAGAGACCACGGGGTTTATGATTCGCATTCCAATGGATGAATCTGTATACACATCCATTGGTCCTGTCTTATTTTTGGCAGGAAGGCATAATGATGACTTGCTAGAGGCTCCTGAAGAGGCAGGTGATTTCCAGGATGGCCCACGAGTGTTGAAATCTTTAAAATCTGATAGACGGGGGCCACTTCTCTTCTCCTCCTCAGCTGTTTTGAGCATTCGTTTAACATTGCTCCCAAACCCATCCGTAGCACCCCCATATTTTCGAGCATCTTCATCGTCTGAGGAATCAGTGTCCCCGTTATGGATAGCGCTCTTCTTACTCTTACTTTCAGTGTTGTTATTGAAGTGGCTAGTTTTGTCGGCCAACTTAGACCTCGATGATGACTTGATGGGAATCCTATCAAGATCTTCTAAGACTGAGCCAAAATTTTCAACTTTAGTAGGTTCTTTGACATGGGCTGGAGCGCTGTCGTTATCGTCATTCTCTGCTAGCGCCAGCAACTCTGACAACAGGTTAATGTCAACGTCGGCATCCTCATTGTCTGACATTGCAAAGCTGGAACCCTAAGGAGATTTCAAGTTTATCACCATAAAACAACAAAAATTTCAAAAAAGGCGTAAATGTCTAAGGAAAGGGGCCAAGTTTGTACCTGAATTCCGGTGCTTTGACCTCTTTACTCAGTAAATAAGTCTGAAAACGTCAACTCCTGAAGCTGAAGGGTGTCTGCTTCTGCTGTCATCATGTCTCATGTCATGTCTTTGCCGTCCCGCTGATTCCCGCCAATGAGCCGAATAATTCGAAAACGAAGTTGAGATAGGGCGGTGCCCTAGATGGAGTGAAGGAGGAGTGCACTGTGCACTGTGAAGCTGTGAGCTTTGTTCATTATGAAACCTTTTTCAACGATCGGCTGCAATGAACACTGTACGACTATATGATGTTACCGATAGTCTCAGAATGACCAATATATTTTTTCTAGCTATTAAAGAGGCAAGTTGTGCTACAAGATGCCGTTTCCATTTTCCGCCACCGGATGGACGGCGGCGCTAGGGTCCTTTCATGAACCTTGGCTTCATGGCCAGTGTCGTCTTCGACCGAACATAGTCCATGCTCGAATGCACTAATACCGGTTGTGGCTGTGGCGTGCGATGCTACATCACATATTTCATTCCATCGCTTGCAACAGTAAAAGTTTGAGGGTTCAGTTTGTTTCAGTTTCATGTTTCATGTTTTAGTCAGCAGCGCTACTGGTGGCAGAATGTCGAAACAGTGCAGCCGGCCAAGCAAAAGCAATCTCCCCTCCTCCTTCACTTTTTTCTCTCTCAAGTTAGACATGACATCTCTGCAAATCTGTCTGCTGCTTTGAAACAGTTTCGAGGTTGGTGCGCAAATCAAAAGTTAATTCCTGGAAGGGCCTCTACAGCCTCCAATATTTCTGTATGACTGAATTTCAATTGCGTTTATCATGTACGATCAGCCCTTTAAATAATTCGAGCCCGTGACCTGATTTGACGTCAGTGTTGTTATTGTCATTCATCATTCATTACTGCACATTGTCTAATTTAATTATTCTTATTTTGTTCGCACTGTAGTAATCGCAACATATTTATTTGCTTTCATTCTACGTTCTCATGTTTCAGTACTCAATGCAACGAAGAAGAGTTTGATGGCTGAGCCTTTCTGGCTTGTTTGTACAATGGTCAGCAGTCAGAGTGAAGGTTTCCTAACTCAGTAGTTACAATTTTGTCTGCTACTCTGAAGTGACCCAATGGGTGGTACAAGTACTAAGATCTTCAAGAAAGGTGCATCTGCGTTTTCATCTGTGACGGGAACTGGCAATGAAGACGACTATCAACCAAGCAACTTTGAGAGAACATTTAAAGGCAGTCCATTTGTCTTGATCCGTCATGGATCAATGTACTTTGATGAAGACGGTGACTTGGCTCACGAATTTTATGTTGAGGTATTACCACAAGGAAAGCGGGGCAAGCCCACTATGAGACGAGTTACCGAATCCTTGCAGCCAGAAGGAATTGTTCCTCTCCCATACCCTAGGCTCCACGTAGATTATCCTGCAGTGATTTATCAAGGAGACTATTAGAAAAAAGGTAAAGTGATAACTTCCCTTACTTTGTATAAATATATCTAAGGGACAACAATTTTTTTTTAAATGTAAAATTTTTTGTTTTCAGAATTTTAGATGTTAAATATGAGACGAAGATTGAAACTGAAGACTGTGATCGTGGGGCTTGTTACCTGTCTCACTTTATGGCTACTGGTTTATTTTGGTGCTTTTACTCACTTTTTTGAGCGTACTTATGATGATAACTTTCAGTATCCATATGATGGCAATGTGCCAGAGCTCATTTCTCAACTACGAAACCATGAGCAGCCTGACATTCAACCCATCACTTCCTATAATTACACATTCCTATCAGACTGTAAGAAAAAATGTGTAGACGAAGATAATCCTCAGCTTCGTTTGGTTTATCTTATCAAGTCCGCTTTGCACAATTTTGATCAGCGAAAAGCTATACGAAATTCATGGGGTTTTGAGAGGAGGTTTTCAGATGTACCAATCAGGACGGTATTTTTGTTAGGGGTGAAGCATGATGATGTTGAACTTCAAAAGAAAATTCTTGATGAGCAAAGCAAGTTTGGTGACATAGTTCAGGCAAATTTCACTGATGTTTACTTTAATAATACTATCAAAACCATGATGGGGTTTAGGTGGATTATTGATAACTGCTTGAATTCCAAGTTCTATATGTTCAGTGATGATGACATGTATATTTCAACAAAGAATGTACTAAGATTCTTGAAAGATCCAACAAGTTATCCAGACCTAAAAGGGAGCCTGAGGGGAAATGACTATGAACTACCAGATGATGTGAAGCTATTTTCTGGTTTTGTGTTTGTGTCAGCACCTCATCGACATCGATCCAGTAAGTGGTATGTTCCTTTGTCGGAGTATCCTTATCATTTATGGCCACCTTATGTGACAGCTGGAGCCTATGTTCTCTCCAAAGAGGCTCTGCTTGATATGTACTATAGTAGCATGTACACACAACATTTTCGCCTCGATGATATTTATCTTGGTTTGGTGGCCAAGAAAGCAGGTATTGAACCATACCATTGTAGTGAGTTCCATTTCTACCAAAAACCATATGATATAAATTCTTATCGATTTGTTATTGCCTCTCATGGATTCAATCCTGAAGAACTAGTCAGAATATGGAATGAGCAAAAATCAGCTGGTCATGCTTGAGCCATTCCGTACTCATTCACAGGGTTGCCTTACTGGATTGTTGATAAACCTTTTTCAAAAGAAACAATTCTTTTGTTATGCACTCGCACTGTTCATGAGAAAAATTGCATCAGAATGTCAGCTTTTTTAATTGAAAATTTTGTAGATTCACGTTTTAAATTAAGCTTGTGTGTTTCCTTAATTAAATCTAATAAATTTTAAGATTGAAAAGTTTATAATTTCCTTTCAATATTATTGTTGGTCCTTTTTTTTTTCCTGTTAAATATGTTATCAATCTCACTAGAACTGAAGTCATTTTGAGTTTAAGTATGTCATACATTAATGTGCCGGCAAGGTGCCTAACTGTAATTTTGTGAATAAATGTCAGTTGTTATACTTCTGTAAATTAATTTTGTTACCGATATATTCATGTATTCTTGAACAAGGCCCCTCTAATGCCAGTAATTAAATATCTTTATCACATAAGTAATAATATTTTAATTTATAAAAGACAGGAGAATCATAGTGTAGAGCTTTACATACAAAATGATACAATCAAGTTATGGGGATACTTGTTTAGAGTGTTCTATTGACCTAGCTTCTTGACGGACAACACTAAGAAGTGCTTGAGAGCTCTCGAGAATCTGGAAAACACAATAATGCAGGTAATTTTAGCTAGCTTTAAAACAGATTCAAAGCCAAAGCATTTTATCACTAAATTGATAACGGTTTAACCAGTGCCTACCTTCATATATGCAGTTTCGCTGTTTTCAATGGCATTGTCATAATAAGCTTTCTTCTGAAGTCTATCATTCAATCTGCTACAAACAGTCATGAGCTTTTCTTTGACAGATGCCATTTCTTTTTCTAAGACCTCTTTTTGTTGCTCATCTTCCTTCATGCTTTGCAATAATTCTGAGCGTCTTCTTTTCAGTGCCTCAATACCTAATGATAAAAATATGGACAAGAACTGTCAGAAGTCGGACATATAGTTTGCCACTTTTCCAATTGATTATTTAATTTAACGGGTCAAGAAGTACCTTTGACAAGCTCTTGGTTATAAGTTTGAAGTGCTGCACCCTGTTCAGACATTGTGTCAAGTGAAGACTAAACAAAACTTAATACCACAGTACTTTTGAGAATTGATCGGATTTACACTATTGCACTTTTTGCCGACATAAATTCCAAATAGTAAACAAACAGGCGCCATTTTACATCGTTCTTTTATTGTTAAGCCTGCCGCGAGGCTACTTATTAGTATGAAAAATCATTAGACTTTAAATAAATAGATAAGACTGAAAAGGACTTAAAACGTTTCTTCTGTAACAGACCCCAAATTCTGCACGACAGTTTCCGCTGTATTCCGAGGCCGAAGTTTAATGGTTAACACTCCACTTTGCTAAGTTATGTTATTCTGAACACTGTAGCCTCACCGTAAATTTTGGCTGATGTCAATGTAGATGTGGTATAGCGAATGCTCCATTCTTCCCATGAGTCACCGCCCCAACCCAGTTCTAAGTTGTCAAATGTTTGGGTCATTCGGAAGGCATTCAGGAAAGACACGCCCAGAAGTCGGGTTTTTTCCGTGTTAAGTGTGAACAATTGTAGGTAAAACTCCAAACTTTCTTCTCGTCGAGCGAGCCAAGGTTCATTGCTTGGGGCTCCAAGTTCCACTCAGAAAAGTGCTGTGAAACCCGAGTTCCCAGAGCAGCAGTAGCAGTAGCCTATGGTCTTGCCCTCGTCTGGGCGAGAAAAGTATTTTTGTAAACTTTATTTCTTCAAGAAAAGCTCTTTATCGGGATAAGGCCCACTGGATGTAAAGTTTTTATTTGTGTGGTATTGAATGGTTTAAACGATGCGCTCTAGTGCCCTTTGGGACCCATAACCACAATGTTTTTGTTGATTTCTGGCTTTGTTCTCATGTTATCTAGAACTGTTTTCATGGACTGATGCTATGAATTTTCAATGTTTTTTGAAGCACTATTTGATATTAAGTTGAGGGCTTTTCTCTTTGTCGATTGTTTTTTGTTCATTTACGTCCATTCGCCTAGCCTTTTAAATTACTGGAATTGACAAGTATATGTAAGGGCAGACCAGCCTAAGTTTGTATTTAAACTCTAGTAAACTCTTGTACTGCTCATGCCTTTTAAAGTACGACCTTGGTTGCATTTAAACATTATACTTTCATTTATATTTTTTCTGTAGATTTTGCAATGACTGCAGACCAGTTTGGAACCATCACAGTAAAATGGGATCCCAAAAATTTAGAAATTCGGACCATGTCGGTGGAGAAAACTTTGGAGCCTCTTGTTCTTCAGGTATGTATATTTCTACTTACAATTGGTGTTCAGTCTATTAAATTTTCTCTTACTAAATATTTGTTAATACAATCCAATTTATTAATTTTGTTCTCAGGTGACTACACTTGTGAACACCAAAGGGCCCTCCAAAAAAAAGAAAGGGAGATCAAAAAGAGCCCTTGTGCTAGTTGCTGCTGTGGAGAAAGCTACAGAAAACTTTATTGAACGTGGGGAAATGATTGCCTATGAAAATCCAGATATTAAGTCTGAAATGTTATCTGCTGTTGAGGAAGTCCGCAAAACTGGTAAGAGTTGCCTGTGGTTTTATGTAACAGGTCATGACAACTCATTTGGAGTCAAAAACAATTTTCTTTGAGGAATTATCCAATTTTTTGACATTTTAATTTACCTATTGCCATATCTAGGTGCCGCCATGAGTCTTGCTGCCCGTGAATTTGCTGATGATCCATGTTCATCTCTCAAAAGAGGAAACATGGTCAGGGCTGCTCGTAATCTACTTTCAGCGGTAACAAGACTTCTGATTCTGGCTGACATGGTTGATGTTCATCTTCTTTTGAAATCTCTACGAGTTGTAAGTATTGTTTGTCAGCAAAGCATTTAAAAGTGCTAAGATGTTTTGGTTGCTCTGAATCATTTTTCCTTTGAGAACACTTTTCTAATTTCTACTACTCGGTTTCCATATTAGGTTGAAGATGATTTGGAAAAGGTAAAAAATGCATCTTCTCAGAAAGAATTGGTGGAAAACATTACAGCATTTGGACGCAATGCATCTGAGCTCATGAATCAAGCTGCAAAGCGTCAACAAGAGCTGAAAGATCCTCAACTGCGTGATGATTTGGCTGCAGCACGAGCTGTGCTCAAGAAGCATTCTACTATGCTTCTCACAGCATCCAAGGTAAAACTTTTACCTAGTTATTCTTAGAGTTTTCATGTCAGTACACCTATTTTGATTGATAACTGGTTGTATTTTATCTATCAAGGTTTATGTCCGCCATCCTGAACTCGCTGCAGCCAAGGCTAACAGAGATTATGTTTTTAAACAAGTTTGTGAAGCAGTGACAACTATCTCTGATGTAGCACAAGGCAAGGGACCACAAGTGCCCCAACACCCATATGATGGCCCAGGAGAACTTGCTGCTGCTTTGGATGATTTTGATGTAGGTCCCTCGTGGTATTTCTTTAATTAATCAATCAATCAATGGCATTTTGTTGTAAAATTTGTATTTGCCTTGTAGGACCGCATTGTTATGGACCCGTTGGCATACAATGAGGTTCGCACACGCCCTTCCCTGGAAGAGCGTTTGGAAAGCATTATCAGTGGTGCTGCTCTCATGGCTGATTCAAGTTGCACAAGAGACGAGAGACGAGAAAGAATTGTTGCTGAATGCAATGCAGTGCGCCAGGCTCTGCAGGAGCTACTTTCAGAGTACATGAATAATGTGAGTATCAGAATAAAGTGCTTTAAGAGTAAAGAAGATGTTAGTTGCATTAAGTTCATAAGAGCCATCCCTCCAAAAGTTTGCTTTTAGCTAGTGTTTCCTGGCTAAAAGAATAAAATGTGTTTTTCTCAGTTTTTAATGTACTGGTGTGCTTATTGTCGCTTAGACTATCCATTGGTAATGTCATTAAGTTCTGTGTCAAATCCCAAGTGCACATAAGTCAGTCAAGCTGATCAATCTCTGGTAAAACTTTGTGTAGGGGCTTAAAAACTTTAAAGTGGTCCTGATAGATATTATAATTTTTACATTTAAAGATTTTGTGTTGTTGGTTTGTAGCAAGTACAAGGTACGCGGAGTCTGCTGGTAAATATTCAACTACTTGCAATGAGTTATACCTAACAATAATGCTGTTGCTTTAAGCTCTTATTAGCACCTGGTTTTGCTCTTTAGTGACAAATCCATTGTTATCTCATAATTCAGCCATTTGCTGGATTTTCTCTCTATCTCTCTCTTTTTTTGTTTTTTAAATTCTTTTGTTTTTTTGGTTGGTTATTTTATTCTCTACTTTGTTTTTAACTGATATTTCTATTTTTTTAAAATTTGGCTGTCTAATTCGAGTGCTTGCACTCTATCATGTACTGCAGTTAACCTTCAATCTATATAAGTTTCATTTTGGTGTATTGGTGGTTCCAAGAGTCTTACATGAGGTGCAAATTATGCTAGATGCAAGCTAAGACTTTTAGCTCACTGCCTACCCACAGACTCGTTGAAAGTCAGTCTGTCTATGATACATAGTGTGTTCATCTGTTGACTTTGATACCAGATGGTTTTTCCTCAAAATAGTATTCAGTTTCCATACGTAGCTGTTCTGCATATGCATGGAACTTCATTTATTTAAGTAGTGTTTTAGGTCAAAGGTACAGTTACAAGATGTGTTCCAGGTTTCCTGCTGTCTATGTTGCCTCTATTAGTTTCCAACTCTGTTTCTCTAGGTTTTCTCACTATTTATCTATTTCTTCTCAATATCTGTCTAGGTGTGTCTGCATGTTACAACAATAGAGTGATGAGATTTTTTAAAATAAGAGCTCGGGGCATTTGCAGTAGAACCGAGCAACTGATTAGCAGTAGAATAATTGCCCTTCTAGACATTATGATAACCTCCCAGTCAACTACTATTAAAATTTACAGATCTTTGAATGAGAGAAATTTTACCAAATGATGGTGTATAGTGTATTTCCAATTCCTCCCCAAAATTTGTCACTGTGACTTTTCAATTTTATGTGCTTTCCCTCAGTGGGTCTTAAGTTTATAGATTAACATACTGTGATACTTCTCGTTTACTTGTTTTGAAGTCCATTTTATTCCATAGATGGGTGTCAAAGAACCAACTGAGAATCTTGAGAGAGCCATTGATCATATGTGTCGCAAAACTCGAGATTTACGGCGCCAACTGAGAAAAGCTGTCGTTGACCATGTGTCTGACAGGTCTGTAATACATCTGCAGTTCACTTGCTGCCCTCTTGGTTTTTAAACATGCTTGACCTTTATTAAATTTACATTGTAATAATTTCATTAATTATTCAGCTTCTTGGAAACAAATGTACCTTTGCTGGTGCTGATTGAAGCCGCTAAAAATGGCAAAGAACAGGAAGTGGAGGAATATGCCCAGGTGTTTACTGAGCACGCCAACAAACTGGTTGAGGTAGGATTTTGAGAATTTTGAGCACCTTATTGTAGAGAATTGCACAAATGATTTGTTATCGTTTCCATTCGCTCTACCAGGTTGCTAATTTAGCATGCAGTATGTCTGGCAATGAAGACGGTGTGAAGATGGTGCGGTATGCTGCTGCTCAGATTGAAACGCTCTGTCCGCAAGTCATCAATGCCGCGCGGATCCTGGCCGCCCGGCCAAGCTCTAAAGTCGCTTTGGAGAACATGGATGTCTTCAGAGACGCTTGGGAAAGCCAAGTTCGCATCCTTACAGAGGCTGTTGATGACATAACCACCATTGACGACTTCCTTGCTGTTTCTGGTTGGTAGCTCAGCGGTCAGAGTTTTCATCTTGAATCTACAGCTGTTCTCATTTCACATTATTATTTTTCTCTTTCAGAGAACCACATTTTAGAAGATGTCAACAAATGTGTGCTAGCTCTCCAAGAGGGTGATGCTGATACCTTGGACCGCACAGCGGGGGCTATCCGAGGCCGTTCAGCTAGAGTAGCAAATGTTGTAGGGCAAGAAATGGACAATTATGAACCTGGCATCTACACAGAGAGAGTTTTGGAGGCTGTCAAAGTTCTCCGTGATCAAGGTATGATTCTTTTTAAGGATCATGCTAATCCTACTCTAATTTATAAGAAAGGAATTAAAATGTTTCCCTTTTTTTCCAGTAATGCCAAACTTTGCCCAAAGAGTGGAAATTGCCGTTGATGCTCTTTCCTGCAATCCTGCCAAAGAAGTCGATGAAAATGAATTCATTGATGCATCACGCCTTGTTTATGATGGAGTGCGGGAAATACGTAGAGCTGTTCTTATGAACAGGGTAAGCCTCTTGTTTACTTTAAACAAACTTTCAAATTAAGCAATGATTTACCACATTTTTACTCCCTTTGCTGCTTTTATTTTAGAGTGATGAAGAGCTTGATCCAGAGGATGTTGAATTTGATGAACATTATACAATCGAAACAAGAAGCAAATGTAAGCATGTATTTTTTTCTTTTTACTTTAACCCTTCTTAGCCCTTCTAGTAGCTCTTAGCATGATACCTTGGTCAATTTCATGACACTAACTTTAATCATCCTCTAAATTTTGCAGCGAGTGCTCATACCAATGAACATGGAGTTGATGAGTACCCTGATATAAGTGGCATTACAACTGCTAGGGTAATTACAATACCTATGTACAGAAAACAGCATTTAGTTCCTCGTATTGAAATAACTAACCATTACTTGAATTCCTTTCCTTTTTGTAGGAAGCAATGAGGAAGATGACTGAAGAAGACAAGCAGAAAATTGCTCAGCAAGTGGAACATTTCCGCAGTGAAAAGCTGAAGTTTGATCGTGAAGTTGCTAAATGGGATGACACAGGCAATGATATAATTGTTCTTGCAAAACACATGTGCATGATTATGATGGAAATGACTGACTTCACTCGGTGAGAGTTAATTTCTTGTCTTGCTCAGTGCCCTGACACAAATATATGCATTTTATTTATTTTATCTAAATCTATAATCAATTTTTAGTGGCCGTGGACCGTTGAAGACAACAATGGACGTTATCAATGCTGCAAAGAAAATTTCTGAGGCTGGCACAAATCTTGACAAATTCACAAGGATGATTGCAGATCAATGTCCAGAATCATCTACCAAGAAGGATCTCCTGGCCTACTTGCAACGAATTGCTTTATACTGTCACCAACTTAATATTACTTCCAAAGTGAAAGCTGATGTACAAAACATATCAGGAGAACTTATTGTGTCTGGGGTAAGCTAGGAACCTACTTAACTTAATGGTCAATGTCTTATGATTCCTACCTCTGTGTTGACACATCACTGTTCTTTATATCTGCAGTTGGATAGTGCAACATCCCTTATTCAAGCCGCCAAAAATTTGATGAATGCTGTTGTCTTAACTGTCAAGGCATCTTATGTTGCCAGCACAAAATATCCACGTCAAGGAGCTGTCTCTGTAAGTACAATGTTTTCTTCTGGAAATGTGAAATTCCATTTGGTAGTCTTCATTAGGTTTTTTTTTTCAAAGTAGTGTTAATTATTACGTATCTTTAGCAACATTACCATAATGTTGGCACTCTTGGTGCATGACTGTTTGTTGGTCGGACCTATTGCCTGTTAAGAACCTGGTTAAGTCGGTTATGTTTTGGCGTAGAAACCTGGTTTCTCTTCTTCTTACCAGTAGTTTTCTTTCCTCTTTTCTTTTCATTTATGTTTCAACCCAAAGAAACAGTCAATCAACATAAATTTCTTAGCACGTTTTGTAATCCCATTCCAGTACAAGCACAATAAAGTATCTTTCCTTGTCTGTCATTGTAGTAATTTACTTTAGAACTATTGTTTTTTTCTTTAGGAAGTGACAGAAAGGGGATTTGACAAGCGTGATTCCTCTTATTTTTATTTCCCCATCACTTCAACATATGCTATTCTGTACAGCGTGAATCTGGTTTGTTGGATGGTCAATCCATTTTTGGTGTGTGTTTTGCATAAGCCTGTGAGTGTGTGTCCACACTACCCCTTCTTGCGATAGTGCAACTAATTTTATCCGAAACATGGTTCTATCCAAGCATGTTGTTTTCTTGGGGGTTGCAGCTGCAGCCTGCTATCCCTCCGAATTATCATCCGATCATCTCAATTTCAATTATATTGACGGGAAGTGGCTGACTTTGAACATACTAATGGTTGCAGTGTTTTAACATTTTACTTAGGGTTTGACCAATTGCTCATATGGCTTTTGCTTAAGTATTATCAATTATCCTTTGATGAGATTCTCTTTTCCAGCTGTGTTGCATTCTTCATTTGTAGTTGAAGAAAAACTAACTGTGTGAATTTTGCCATTGTTGAAGTCCTTTCTTTTTCCTTTTCAATTATGATACAGTATTAGTATTGTTGCTAAACTATTTTTCTTTCTTTTACAGTCTCCAATTGTTGTTTGGAAGATGAAGGCTCCAGAGAAGAAGCCACTGGTAAGACCCGAGAAACCTGAGGAGGTTCGAGCCAAAGTTCGTAAGGGTTCACAGAAGAAGGTCCAGAATCCCATCAAAGCTCTGAGCGAGTTCCAAAGTCCTGCTGAGGCAGTGTAAATCATTATCATATGATTGCTGTTTGCACAAAGGCTTTTTAAAGTGACTGTTCTCTCCTTCCGTTTTATATTATGAGTATGCTTCCGTTTTTGTATGTATTCTGCAGAACTCTGATTGTAGATTCATCTTAAAGGTCTCGGTTGTACATTATTTCATACTTCCATCCCACTTGATGGAGTCCCGTCTACTTCTGTAAACCTTGAGATTTTAGTAGTTGTTGTACCCCACAAGAAATTTCTATTTCCTTTCCTTCATTTATGACAAGATTATATTTATTTATTTTATTTCAAGGTGTATTTTATTAGTAATTTAAGTGAAATTTTATTTCCATTTGTTACATAGCATTTTATTCATGATTGAATTTGTTTTCATTTGGTTTTATCTTTTCTTACGTACATTGTGATTTAATATGTTAGTATTACTGGTGTTTATATTATCATTCTTTAGGCTGTAAGGGCAGCCCAGAAAGAAAAAAATGTTAGTACCACTTTAAGGTATCTAATGTGATACCGACACTTTTTTCTCCCTGGAAGGTAAATCATAATCTGTTGATTTTACTTTATTTTTATGCACTTAAAAATATTGATCAATTATTTCATAAATACATAATTTTATATCCATATGTATGTCAATGTGTCCATTTTCGTGCCAACAATCTGTATTAAGTGCAGCTAAACAACTACATGTTGTCAAGAATGAATTTTTCAGTATTAGTTACTCATACATTCTTGTCTCTTTTCTGTACAGTATTCAGAATCCTACCATGATTCAATCAATTATTATTTGTACTCAATCTGGAATAAAGTGTATTGTCATATACTCTGTAAGACGACTCTGACTCCTTGACCTACAGAATATGCAAGCAAGCAGCAGAAATTTTGAATCAAAAGCACGTGCGATTTCACGAAATTCTTAACACAATCCACGTTTTAAATTGACATCTCTCCAATATTGCTTTTCGGTACAAAAGTCATCGAGCTGTGCGGGGAGAGAGGGTCCGAGAGAGAGCCCGCCCGCACACCACCGTCTCAGTTGCTCGAACTGAATTTTTCATTCAAATGTGTATCGGTAAATTTTCCATAGGATCTTTGTCTCGACCCAAACCGAGGCAACCTGAAAAAATAAACCAGCTCAGTTAATCGACTGTCATTACTTTTGAAACTGGATATGTCCTGAACTGATGATCGTGGTCTAAAACGGCGCGATTTTTCTCCGAGGGAATTCCCTCGACTTCCCCGGAAGCACCGAGCCACCTCCCGTCCCGCTGCTCACGCTCGAGAGCCGCAAGTCCAGACCGAGGCAGGCCACACTGCAGACATTGACAGAGGAGAGGCAGAGGCGAAGGGGTCCAGTTGGTGCAGGAGAGAAAGTTGATGATAATGTTAATTTGTTTACGTTGGAACATCTGTCCATGCGCGCACACCCTGCGATATGGAAGAAACGTCAGGGAGTCACTCTTATGTCTGTGTGAGAGTAGAGTACGTGGATGTCATTCGCGGGAAACTGAAGGAGATCCGAGAAACTTTTCGTGTTAGTCTGCGCGAAGTGCCTCCTCCAAAGGCGAAGACAGACTGTGGTATAGGCACTGTAGGCCACCCCGGACTAAGTGTTATGTTTTTCACGGTGGAGAAGACCGGCGATGCGTCTCAAGCTGAAGTTTCCCAAATAGCAGGACGTGTTCAGGTATGTTTCATCGTTTTTCTTTTGAATTCATTTGGGAGAACCCTTCTGCTTGATCATCACAGCAGGGCATGTGTTTTTGTTTTTGTTTCCTTTAACTTTTTGAGATTTGATTTTCTTTCATCCAGTACGGTTTTCCAATTCAGCTTTTATTTGTTTTCATTTGTTCCATGGATTTTTGTTTAATTCACCCTCTTCATGTGCAAACGAGGACGATTCATGTTTGATTTTCCTCATTTTTGGGGCAAGGAAGTTCTCTTAAAATTGTCTATTTGTTATGTGGCTGAAGTTCTTTTACTCTGCTTGTCATTTTTCAAAATTATATTAATTAAACCACATGGTTATACTGTACTTGCCTTTATTGGCACTGTTGCCGTGTGGCTGGCCATAATTTTTATGACCATTTGATGAAGTTATTCTGTCCATGAAATGATACATCTCTTTTTACCCCAGCAATTTTAATTTTCACTATTCAACCATTCCCATAACTGTAAAACCATTCAGTGATGTGGTTGCCTCCCGTTAAAACCTTTATCTCTGTGCTTGTTCTACGCTCCATTGGCCCAGCATAATTCACAACATGGAAATCACCTTTTGCGCTTGACAATGATAATAAACTGCCTTTCATTTTCTTTCTGGCTCCCCTTTGAATGACGCCGTCACATATTATTCATTATTCGCCACATGTGTGACAATAGGACCGGGATGAGAAGGAGGGGGGGGGGGGCGTGAACCGGATCAACCTCACCTCACCTCAGCCCCCCCCCCCCCCCCCCCCCCCCCCCCCCCCCCCTCTTACCTCTCACCAGGCGGGCCCAGCTCGAGCCAAGCCGATGTGGGTTGGCGGATGGCGAGCCGGATGTCTCTATGACCTAGCTCGCTCTCTCTTCTCTCTCCCTCTCTCGCTCGCTCCCGGCTCCCCCTCCCTCCTCCGCACACACCAGTTTACCTGGCTGGCCGGGCGGGGCCGGGGCGGGCGGCGGCGTTCCTTCGCTGCTGTCCGTGACGATGCCGCCAGACTCACGCGGGCTCTTCTCTCTGTCCCTCCCATCTCCTCTCCCTCTCCTCTCGCTCTCTCCCTTTCTCCCTCTCTCCGGTGCGCTGTGGCCGCCCCACCCGGGCCCGAGCATGGCCATGGCCAGGAGGATGACGTCGTTGGCGTGTCCTCCGCCTGGGCGGGCGGGACAGGCGGGCAAGCGTGCTGGGTCGGAGACAGCTAAAGGTAGTGGACCCCATCCCTAGAGTTGGAAATTTTAGAGAATTTCAGAAAAAAATCCCTAAAAATTTTCGGGGTCCGGGAAATGTTTCCTATATTTCCGAAAATTTTCCGGAAATTTTCCGGAAACTTTCCAGGACTTCCAACTGCACCCACCCCCTGCCCTTTACTGCCCCGCCGTGTCCTCAGCTGGGGGGTGAGGCGGGCGGGCGTGCTGGGATAGCCAGCCCCGGGGACAGCCAGATGATGGGTCCCCTCCAGGGGTGGAACGGTGGAACCTTATCAAATTCCAACGGTAATGAGCTCCAGCAGCCCGCTTCCCCTCGTCGTCCGGTCTCACGCTGCCGTAGGATGGCGAATTCCACCCGAGACGAGCGCAGCAGAGCGGCCGGCAGCAGGTCGGCCCCGCCCGGAGGTTGGCGCGGGGCTCCAGCAGCAGCCGGCCCGGGGCTGGGCGGCGCGGGGAAGGCCTGACCCGGACGCGCCGGAATCAACTTCGACTGCCCACGCTCCTCACTGCTCAGAGAGAGAGGCTGTGCTGCTGGTACCGACCGTGCCGACCCACACACCCCCGCCCCGATCTTCTTCTTCTTCTTCTTCTTCTTCTTCTTCTTCTTCTTCTTCTTCTTCTTCTTCTTCTTCTTCTTCTTCTTCTTCTTCTTCTTCTTCTTCT
>NW_026267227.1:445004-447004 GCF_000697945.3 Frankliniella occidentalis
AAATTTGGTGAAGTCAGTCATTTTAGCATCGGCCAACCGTACAAGGTGGAAAAGAATAACATTGCATTCTAAGTATGTGCACTCTCTTTATTATTTCAAACGAAAAATAACACTGAAATCCGTTTTGTGATACTTTTACTGATTTTTCGCGATAACTGGTGTTTTGCGATTCCCACGCTAAAGAGGATGATAACCCCCAAAAATGTGATAAAAGTATCACACAATTGTGATGAAATTATCACAAAAACTGTAATAAAAAGTTATTGATTAATTTTTGTGATGATTTTATCACAATATAATGTGATACTTTTATCACATTATATGGGGTTATCAGGCCCTGCAGCGTGGGAATCGCAAAACACCAGTTATCGCATGGTTTTGTGGTAAAGTGTCGCAAAACCAGACTCAGTGAAAAGCTTTAAGTGATGAATTAGATGACAAAGTTAAAGAAACGCGCGAAATTTATCGTAAAATCTCGTTTTGAAAATACTACGTGACTTCGGCCGAACCCCCTCCTACCCCCCCGTGACCGATCGTAGTATTTTGCCAAACCCCTCCCCCCCCCCCTAAAAGCGGTCACGTAGTATGGGTACGATCCCTTAGACTTATTGTTGAACTTGTTGACGAGACAGTTGGCGCCCAAGTACTTCTTGCAGTGCGAGGCACTATTGGCGTCGTTGACCATAGCGTTGTGGCCACCCTTAGCCCTGTTGATGGGCTGTCACAACAAAAAATGAAAAACTGTTGTTGTTGTTGTTGTTGTTGTTGTTGTCGTCGTCGTCGTCGTCGTCGTCGTCGTCGTCGTCGTCGTCGTCGTCGTCGTCGTCGTCGTCGTCGTCGTCGTCGTCGTCCATGGCGTTGCCGCCAAGGTGGACGTAGTTCTGAACACAGAGCCGGTAGGTGACGTTGTTCGAGCTTAGCTTAAGACGGCGCCTGCGGCCGGCGGGGTAGGCGTCCGCACGACGCAGCGGTGCGTTGCGCGGTGGCCTACCCCGCTCTCCACAGGCGCCAGGTCCGCTGAGCTCCCCGCTCCGTCCTCACCTGGGACTTGCTCCAGGGCTCCAGCCGCCGGCGTAGGGGGAACACTCTTAGCGGTGTTGATGTAGTTGTTGATGAGGGTGATCTCGTCGTGGGTGCCCCAAAACAGCCAGACCCAGTTGTGATTGCCGTCGCAGTACTACGCGGCACTGGACAAGGTGCCGTCGAAGAGGCGGGAGGATACGGTGATGCCCTTGTTGGTACTCTGGTAGGTAACCAGGTGCTGACGCCCGATGCGCAGCGCAAAGCACCACGTTGAGGTGACACTGGCGCCAAAACCGGAAGTGCATCCCACCGTGTAGCGTACTCACCGCGATGGTGCACTTGTGCAGCCAGGCGTTCTCCAACGTTGTCGAAGGCCCTGCGTGATATCAGGACCGTATGGAAGCGCATCGACACTCGGTGATGGTAACGGCTGTCTGCGCATGCAGCGCGGCGACCAAGCGTTGAATGTCAATGTAATGTCCATTTATGTACAACTTATTTGGTGTGAGGAGTTTCACTCTCCTAGATTGCGGCCCAGGCGCCACCTGGACAGAATCGATAGCGCTTGACTTCTTCACCTTTCATGAAGTACCGCGGTGACGCGACCACGGCCAGAGCCCTGCCGACGGAAATGAACCACCCGGACGTGTAAGTATTCCATTTTTTTTTTAATTTTTTGTGATCGTCGTTGAAGTTGGCCATGTTCTGAGGTTTTGAATGGCGCCCTATATAACGTGTGTCAGGGCTAAGACACAGCCCTAAGCGGGTTTGCCTACCGTATGTTCCCGTAAGGCGCCATATTGGCCCGCCCCTCGGGTATACAAACCCGCAAACACTGTTGTGTCGAGGCCCGCGGACACGCACCAGGTGACTGACCAAACCCGCACTGCACCGATTCTGTATACTGTACACATGAACTGGGACAATTTTGTTCCCTAAAAGTGAAAGTTTTTGTTACTCACGCTAAAGAATTTTGT
>NW_026267227.1:447054-460842 GCF_000697945.3 Frankliniella occidentalis
TTCTTCTTCTTCTTCTTCTTCTTCTTCTTCTTCTTCTTCTTCTTCTTCTTCTTCTTCTTCTTCTTCTTCTTCTTCTTCTTCTTCTTCTTCTTCCGATTGCGAGCGGTGGTGGTGGAGAGAAGATCCCCGGGGTGCGAGCTGTCGCGCGTGTTCTTGTGCTAGCCGCGTGCTCCGTCGTGCTGCCGCCGCGACCCCAAACGTCCGGCTTTGTCTGGCCTGCCCCATCCCATCCCACCCCATCCCCTCCTACTCCTACAACGCTCTGAATGCGCCCGACTATAAGGGCCACTTTTACCATCCACTATTGTGGCTTTAGCGAAGTCACAGTTTAATTTTCAAACATACCGGCATTTCAAGGTCTGTCTCGCGCTGTCTCGCGGTTTCACACTATTACAGGTTCTCAAAACTTCGTAGGGGTCGTCCAGAAAGTACGTCCGTTTTTCTCTCAGGTTCGTTCATTTGGCACATTACGGGAGCTCGACGCCTGCGAGACTCCGGGTAGGCCACCCCGCCGTGCACGCGTGCACTTGCAGGCAAGATGTTGCCTACCCATAGGGCGCTATGAGAGCTTGCACGGGCAACTTCGTGACGGCGAATGCCGGGCGTACTTTCCGGATGATCCCTTTGCTGAGGTTCGCCGACTCGACTTTTAAGTTAAAGGCCGCTCTTAGGCCAGTTAGCGCGCTCCCCGAGTGCTTGGTGAGGTGCGACAGCGGGCGCCGCGCGAGGGGCCCGGCCGGGCGCCTTTTGGGTAGGCCACCGCTCAGGGTCGTGCAGTCGTGTCTGGCGGGTGCCTACCTCCCCGGCGCTCCGCTCCTCGCTGCCGTAAACCAGCCACCAGCCTGACCTTGTGCTTCTTTCTCCTGATGCCGCAGTGCTTCGTGGACGCGCTGTGCACGGGCCTGGGCGACCACGGGGATGACTCCAGCTACGACAGCGACGCGGAGGGCGACGGCGACTACGGCGACCTCGGCGAGCACGCGGACCACGGCGACGCGCACCAGGACGTGAGCCGGACCACGTCGGAGACCCTCGCCGCCGAGTACGCCGACTACGTGACCCAGGGGTAGGTGCTCGCGACAAGCCGTGGTAGAGCCGTGAATACGCGCTGGGCGCTGACCGGGAGGGTGTTGTTGGTGTCCCACAGAGATGCCGCCGTGTCACGCCTGGAGTTCGGACTCCGCCTGGGCTACACAGAGCCGCTGGTGCGGGCCGCGCTGCGCCGCCTGGGCCCCAACCCCGCCCAGAACGAGTTGCTGGCCGAGCTCATCCGGCAGGCGGCCAAGGCACCCCGACGGGGGCAGGCGGCGGCCGCGGCCCCGGCCCCGGTGGCTCCGGGTCCCGCCCCCGGGGCCCCCGCCGGCGCCGCGCGGGAAGACGACGCCGCCGCCCCCGCCGCACCCTTGCGCCCGCGCCTCCGGCCCATCGTCATCGACGGCAGCAACGTGGCCATGAGCCACGGCAACAAGGAGGTGTTCTCGTGCCGCGGCCTGCGCCTCTGCGTGGACTGGTTCCGCGCGCGCGGCCACACCGAGATCACCGTCTTCGTGCCCAAGTGGCGCAAGGAGGCGGCCCGGCCCGACAACCTGGTCACGGAGCAGTCCATCCTCGGCGACCTGGAGCGCGAGCGCCTGCTCGTGTACACGCCGTCGCGACTCGTGGGCGGCAAGCGCCTCGTGTGCTACGACGACCGCTACGTGCTGCGCCTGGCCGCGGACACGGGCGGCGTCGTCGTGAGCAACGACAACTACCGCGACCTGGCGCAGGAGAACGCCGACTTCCGGCGCGTCATCGAGGAGCGCATCCTCATGTACTCGTTCGTCAACGACAGGTGAGTGTGCCCGCGACGCGCTGCTGCCTCTTGGCGCGACGTGTCCCCCTAACGCCCTCCTCGTGTTCCAGGTTCATGCCCCCGGAGGACCCCCTGGGCCGGTCGGGCCCCTCCCTCGACCAGTTCCTGCTGCTGGCGCCCGCGCGCGCGGACCAGGCGCCGCCCTGCCCCTACGCCAAGAAGTGCACGTACGGCAACAAGTGCAAGTTCAGCCACCCGGAGCGCGGGTCGTTGCCGCACAAGTCGGTGACGGAGCGGCTGGCCGAGCAGGCCCAGCGTCAGCTGCTGGCGGCCGGCCTACGCGGCCCCGGCGGCAGCCAAGGTTAGCACCCCTGTCTGCAACTAGAGATTAAATAAATTCAGTTTTATTGAAATGTTAAGGGCATGACTTGACTGGACTCTGTCCTCCCCCACCAGGCAAGCAGCTCAAGGGCAAGTCGCTGAGCCTGCCTCTGGACGCGGACAGCAGCCAGCAGGTCGGCGCCGCGGCGCGCAAGATGCCGCTGACGCGCTCTCAGTCCGGCGTGCCCAAGAGCTTCAGCGGGGAGCCCGTCACGGCGGGCGCGGCCGCGGGTGCGGGCCCGGGTGGCGGCAGCGGCGGTGGAGGTGGCGGCGGCAGCGCGGCCAATCTTCACCGCCCGCTGCAGCGGCAGCTCAGCCTCAACCCGACGTTCGACCCGCGGCTGCTGCAGATGCGTCGCGCCATCGGGGCCGACTGCGGCGCCCCGCTCACCAGCCCACTCACCAGCCCGCTCTCCAGCCCGCTTACTAGCCCGCTCACCGGCCCGCTCACCAGCCCCATCGCCCACGCGGGGGTGACGCGCATCTCTTCGGCGCCCGACTCGTGCCGGCCGGGGCCCTGGGCGCCGCAGCGCCGGGTGGCGCCCGCCCTGAGCGCCCTAGGGGGGACCCCTCTGGGAGGGTCCCCCCTGGGGGCTTGCGGCGCCAGCGGCAGCGAGCCCCAGCTCAGCACGGGATGCACGGGCTACGAGTGGAGCCAGGCGCTGTACAACCACCAGGCCCAGCAGGTGCGCCAGCGGCTGCACTACCACCTCGCCTCCATCTTCCCCGAGGACCTGGTGGCCACGGCCATGTCGCTGTACCCGGACGAGGTGGACCCCCAGAAGATCTGCGCCGCCATCCTGGCGCTGCAACAGCAGCAACAGCAGCAACAGCAACAACAGCAGCAGCAGCAGCAGCAGCAGCGGCTGCAGCGCGGTGAGCCCAAGCCGTGATGGCAGAGCGTCTCCGCTTCCTCACGGGAGGGCACAGTGATCTGACTCTCTCTCCCCGATAAGAAGGTGTCCACGTCCAGTAGTCAGTTTCCCCGAAAGAAACAGACATTAATTCGATGAGAGGGTCAGCTTGACCAGTTTCTTGGTTAAATGTTTTGGGAGTTTTTAAAGTCTGGTTGACGAGTTTTTGCAGTAAATTATTAGAACATTTTTAGAAATTTGTTGTCATGCAGGAGTTAAGATAAAGATAATATGTTGTGATATGCTGTGCTTGTGATTGTATTTTCCGGAAGTCTCTTGGTCAGACCAGAGGTCCTTGTGATTTTTCAGAAGATTTCGTTAAATATGATGTTTAATAGATTTTGTTTGAATTTCTTGCTGGACGAGAAAATAATTATGAAAATGCAAGTGGCGTGTCTTCAAAGAAGACCTATACTGACCCTAAATGCTCAGAGCATATCCTGATGTGGTTCATTTTCCTCTTATTTTGAGGAAGTATTTTCAGTTATTTTATATAAACTTAAAGTAGTTGTGATGATTAGAAAAAACAACAACTTGTTATTCAGAATTATTTGTAGATGGACAGTCAAATCACCTTCTGTGAGGTCAAAAAAATAGCATCAGTATTTATTAATGATGAAATTGTGCCATGTTCCTTATGCCCCTCTCTTTGGGCATCAAGTCAGGGTGAGATGTGAATTTCCACACTTTGAAAACAAGGTTTGCGAGAACAAAATCACACCCAGGTAAATGGTTTGTTTTGACAAGAAAGAATTCTAAAAGAAGTTGTGGCTCATCTACACCATGAATGACACTGTCTAGCTTCTGAGAAGAAGCTGATCAGTTTGACACTAAATCTTTCTTGATTGCTACAGACTTAACTTCCCAGTCTTCTCCATAAATTTCATATCTCATTAAATTTAAAGGAGAAACTGTTAGGGATCATTTAATTAAAACTGCATAAAAAGATATTTTCACCACTTCGGCTGTGATGATGTTTTTTTTTTCCTTTTCTTTTTTCTCAGAATTTACATGTTTCCTTTTTTTCACATCCATTTTGATATGATAATAATGACATTGGTGTAATTTGGATCAGAGATTATTCTGCATCTATGTTTGGTAGGAAAGTATTACTTTTAATGTATTTTTTTCCATTTATATTTGTATTTCAGTCTCTGACAGCAGAGAACGAAAGTTCATTTCTAGTTGACTTGTAGGTCATGTCCATAAACAAACAGTGTCAAAAGTTCCATACCTTTTGTGCTGATATGTATTATCGCTGAAACCTTTTTAGGGTTCTTGTAGAATGTTAAATGTAAATTTATTTTTGCCTTTTTGGTTTTATTCCTGTGCTAAACTCAAGTATAATACTCTTGTGTTGACTGACCTGTTTATGCTGTATGATGTACCTTCTTGTGCTTCATTGTTTGTGTGCATTGGTTGGTCAACTTTCTGAATTTCACTGTCACAGGATTTTCTGAGTTTACTCAACAACACATACTGAGTATTCGCTGATTATTTGGAACTTTGTTTCAATTTTATGAGACAATATTGTGAGTGCGTAGATGTAGACAGACTATGTTGGAAGTTGAAAGAAAATTGTGTCTAGGAGGTATGTGCTGGTACTGTATTCATTGTGATTTCAAACCAACGAATTACTTTGAAATGTCTGTATACAGTCAGGTACCATCCTCCTTTCTTGTGGATCTGTTATCTAACTCATGAAACTGTCCTTGCCACCTGATGTTAATATCAAAAGTAATGTATTTTTTTTGTAGTAATTGTATTACTGCCATGTTTTCAGTCATTGACTTAAGTATATATTGTTGATTGTAGAGAAAGCTCAGAATTTGGGAAGTAGTTTTCTGTGTTAGAATTTTCTGTGGTCACTTGTCTTTTTTGCGTGTTACAAGAGAACCTAGGTCTTATGACGCATTGTCAATATTGATTCAAAATATTGTTAAATTTCCAATTGGAATCTTTTTTATGACATCAGATCTGTTAGATTTTATTAATAAGTTTGTCAATACTCGGACAAAAAATTGTGTGTGTATGCTGCTAGATTTAAATCTATAAGAAAAGAATACGCTTCAAAAATCTCTATTTTTATGAAAGACTTTTTTGCTTTACCTTGGGCAATGGCCAAATGTCTACATTCCAGATAGGTTTAACTCTAAGAAACTGTTGGTATAGATTTTTCTCTATCTTTCACCCTTCACTTTTCGTTTCCTTTGATCTTTATTCTCTTACTTTGACTTTCTCATGTTACCTTGAAATCTTCTCTCTTACATTCCAACCATCTTCTATTGAAGAAAATTGTATGTGTTCTTATCCTTATTACTGACTGTTTTTTGTATATTTTTTTTTAAATTGTTGTTTTTTATTAGGAAATTAATTTAGTTGAGTTGTGATTGCTGTACTTCCATCGGTATGATTAGACTGTGCTCTCTAAGAATTCAAAGTTTTGACTCATCTTTGTCATTTGAGCACAAAAGTCATTTTATGATTTGAAATCCAGCAACATTTGGGTGCAACACTGATATTCAATTGTATGAATTTATTACTATGCCTCTCACTTTATGGTAAGTAACGAGACCCTATTTAGTGATTCAATATGTGGTGTAACACTTATGCAATGGTCAGAAAAGCAGTTTCTGTGACGTTTTGTATCTTACCTAGTGTCTTATTCCTTTCTTGTATAACAAGCTGGAAAGGAACATTTTTTTTGTATACTTTCAAATATGCTGAGCAATGTTAATTCCCCAGTTTTGTTTTTAAATTTGTTGTAGGGGTACTTCAATCTCATAGGATCATCAATTTTGTTCCTAACTGTCTACATGTCATAAGGTTGAAAGTGGCCTAAAAGTTGTTTTTTTCAACTTTATTGTTTTTAAAAGCTTTTGGTTTGACTAGAAGCTTTTATTCCTACTGGCCATGGCTTCAATCTTTGAGAACCGCTCACAAAGAAAGCTGAAGGCTCATGATTCCTTTTGAAACTTAGTGTGAAATTTGTTTTTCTGGGAAGGTTAAAGATTTTTGTGTACATATACTAGACATTTTTGTTCTAACTTTTTGTTTGTTTTTCCTCTCAAAAAGGAAAGCATAATTGTGTTAATAACAATTGAATATTTCCATTATGTTATATGGGAACATACTTGTTTTATTTATGTTGAACTACGTTTTATGTAGGCTTTGTATTGGGTATTCCAAAGACGTTGTATGTACATAGGTATATGGCATTGGTGATAGCTTATTTATGTAAATTGGAACAAAATTTTTGTTTACAAAGTGAGTTTTATCTCTTTGTGACGTCTTATTTCATAACCAAGTTAAATTTTAATACAGCAATGTAAACTGAAATGTCCTGAGTGTTCATTAATGGGCTGGTCCCAGCTTCCCATAGCATCCGCCGTGTCCTTTCCTAGTTTCATTTCCCAGCGCGCAGATAGGGGCGCATCTCGCGAGCCTTTCGTCCAGGTGTCGGACCTCGACGAGTCGGCATGCGGCGATGGCATTTTTCACAGAACCGTGTTAGGTCCGGGGAAGACCCTTCTTCAGGAACGCGACTGATGACGTAGGTGCTTCGAGGTGAGAGGGGTCGTAACCCAAGATGGGGTACTATATGCTCGTTTTCTTGTAGAGTTCAGGCTTGATTTTCTAGACCCCACATCATAAAGTTACCGTCCAGGAAAAATGTTACCTTATGGAGAACAAACATATTTTTAGACAGTCCCCGAGACTGTGTCTTTGCTTGATTTGCCATGAAAAAGTACCACCCACATTCAAAAATCAGTAGTTTAGGATTAACTGCGCGAAACCTGCAGGCCCCAGCTTTCCCGTGTTTGGAAGAGACGACGTACACTTATCATGAGCAACTTGAGCCACAACATGCGATGCGATGGGCGTGGGAGCTGATCTGACCCCTGTGTGGAGGTAGGGAGGGGGGTCGCGGGGAAGGTGGGTAGGGGGAAGGGAGGCGGCCGCGCCGCGCGGTGCCGCAGGCCGCGGCCGCACACCGACACCGCACTCCCGGGCACGTCCACGACAGAAGCGGACGCACTCTCAGGACGCCGACGACGACACCCCACCAGACGACAACCATGGTCAAGTTCGCCCCCACGGTCAAGCTCAACAACGGGCAGGCGTTCCCCGTCATCGGCCTGGGCACCTGGAAGGTGAGTGCGCGCCGTAGGTCGCCGGGGAGGTGGAGAGCACGCACAGCAGGTGGGTGTGTCCGTCGGTGGGAAACAGACGAGCACCTCCGCGCCGTGAGAGGCCGGGGCGAGGGCCGGGGGCCACAGGAGGGGCGCTCAGGTCTTGCGGCCAACCGGGAGGGAGGAGAGACTAGGAAGGACGTCGTTTATTCCTCTCTGTAAGAGTGAGCCATAACCTCGCCGTCGTGCACTACATGACTGCGACGACGACGACTACGGGATCGGAAGAGGCGGACCTGGGTGCGAGACTCCTCGGCCGCCGCAAGGACACAGGCGGCGGCCGTCGCCCAGCCGTCGTTGGGGAGCGCGCCGTCGTGGCGATCGAAAGGTCAAAAGAAAGAAGTGAAGAGAGCTGTCAGGGCGCCGGGCCGGCTGCACCGCGCACCGCCACCACCGCCTTTGTGGCTGCGGTGGGGGAGCGGGCGGCGGCGGGGCGGGAGATTCGAACACGGGCGCGTTAGTGGCCAAGCAAGTAGGGGTCAGCGGCAGCGCTCGGCTCGGGGCGCAAGGGCGCGTCGTTGACGGGGGTGAAGGCCATCTCCAGGAATGATTGATGAAGCGCCCGGAGCCCCGACGACGAGGCGGGGTGCCTCGCGGACACGCCGGACTGTATCGACCTATCGACCCGGGCGGGGCGGGGCGCGGCTGTTGTGACCCTGGGGAGAAAGTGGTTGCGACACTCCCGCAGCTCGCCCACGATAACCGATATCGACCCGACGTCAGCTGAAGAAACAGTTTACATCATCGATGAGGGCTCTTTGTTTTTCTTTTCCTCCTTCTCCTTCTCACGTTGTCCTCTTTGATCTTGATTCCTACCTGCAGTCCAAGCCCGGCGAAGTCGAGCAGGCCGTCAAGGACGCCATCGACGCCGGCTACAGGCACATTGACGGCGCCTTCATCTACGGCAACGAGGTCGAGGTGGGGAACGGCATCCGCGCCAAGATCGCCGAGGGCGTCATCAAGAGGGAGGACATCTTCGTGACGAGCAAGCTGTGGAACACCTTCCACCGCCCCGACCTCGTTGTCGGCGCCGTCAAGAAGTCGCTCCAGAACTTCGGGCTCGACTACCTGGACCTGTACCTGATCCACTGGCCCGTCGCCTACCAGGTGAGTGCTCCCCGTCGTCCCGCCTGATGGAGGCCGTGAGAGTGAGGATCTCGGCGACTGACGGGGGTGTGCTGCTGCCCGCTTTGCAGGAGGAGGGCGAGCTCTTCCCCAGGGGCGCCGACGGCAAGGTGTTCTGGAGCGACGTGGACTACGTGGACACCTGGAAGGAGCTCGAGAAGTGCGTCCAGCTGGGGCTCCTCAAGGGCATCGGCCTGTCCAACTTCAACTCGGAGCAGGTGACTCGCGTCCTGGACAGCTGCACCATCAAGCCCGCCGTCAACCAGGTGGAGTGCCACGCCTACCTCAACCAGAAGAAGATGATCGACTTCTGCAAGAGCCGCGGCATCGTGGTGACCGCCTACAGTCCCCTGGGCTCCCCCGACAGGCCATGGGCCAAGCCCGGTGACCCCCAGCTCCTCGACGACGCCAAGATCGTCGCCATGGCCAAGAAGTACAACAAGACTCCCGCCCAGGTCGTGCTCCGATACCTGGTAAGAGTCACACAGTTGTTCTTTTTCGTGCCTTTTTCGAGCCCATCTCGTTTGTATGTTGTCAACGGGGTCCTCCGCTTCTCCCCTCAGATCCAGCACGGCACCGTGCCCATCCCCAAGTCTGTCACCAAGTCCCGCATCATTCAGAACTTCGCGGTGTTCGACTTCGAGCTGTCGGCCGAGGACGTGGCCGTCATGGACACCTTCGACTGCAACGGCCGTCTCTGCCCGCTCAACGAGTACGTATTTTCCGTTTACTGGCCGTGTTTTACATTTAATCCGAGCTCCTTGCCTCAACTCCATGTTTTTCACTCATTCCACAGCGGCAAAGGCCACAAGTACTGGCCTTTCAGCATCGACTTCTGAAGACATCACCGCTGTGCCCTCACCCCTGTATTTCTAAGACTGATTTCAACTGGTTGTGTGGTTTTGTAATTGTTATAAATAAAGAAAAACATTACCAAAAATCACAAAATTCCAGATTTTTCTTTTCTTTTGTCCTCACGCGCAGTATACACAATTCTGTTCAGAGTGAGACAATCTCTATCTTTGACACATTTTATGAACGAGATTCCGTTGGTGGGGCTGAGGAGGTAGAGGGTGTCACTTTGCATCTCATTACACGGCGCTCCTTCCCATTTCCTTCTCTAACGACACAAAACTACCCAAAACTACCGCGGCAGACTTTCTTATCTCCGTTATCGCCCCCGCCTCGCGCCACCCGGCCGCACGCTGCACATGACTTTGTTTTGTCTGCTCTCCGAACCCTAATAACGCCGGTGAAAGAACAGAACAGACCATTCGGCTGTCCTGCGAGCTTTGAGCCCGCCACTTCTCCACCCTCCCCGCGAGAGGGGTACCCATATGCAACCTTCTCGTCCCAGTGAGGGATGGCGATATCGAAACGATAGCACTCCGATTTCGGCAGTTCGGTTCAAGTTCAAACAAAGCATCAACTTGTGGCGTACAAGGTCAAAAAATAGTTCACTTTCTAATGTAACGTCACACACTTACGTCACACGTAAAACATTAAGGGGAAAACAGACAGATTGTGCGGTGTGGTGGACCCGCGACAAAGCAAGGGCGACACAAGGTGAAGGCCAGGGCCAGGGCTTTCGCCTCGGCTTTCCCCTCGGCTTTCGCCGGCCTGGCCGCCTACTTATCAAGATGAAAAGCGCTCTCGCCCCCACACAGTAGCGGCGCGGGGTGAAGGGGCAATATTATGTCCCGAAGCAGAGAAATGCCATCGAGCGGATCGATTCGAGCCCGGATTAAGCAGTACACACACACGCGCGCGCGCGCGCGTGACACACACGCAAGCACACACGCCAGCACACACACACACACACACACACAGAGGGAGAGGGAGAAGTGGCGCCGCTTTTCTTGCGCGTTCCTCCTTCAGGCGAAGATGCCCCTCGAGTAGGCCTTGCCGCCGTCCTCCCGCTCGTCCGGGTCGGTGTAGCTCGGCGGCGCCCTGGAGACGGCCGTGTCGCCGTCGGTGAAGTGCCGCTCGTACACGTCCTGCCAGAAGCGCGCCCGCGCCCCGTAGATCTCCCACTCGACGGAGGGGTGGGCGGTGAAGGACAGGGCCGGGTAGGGCGCCCTCGAGGACGCGGGCAGGCGCGGCCACCGGAGGCCGCGGAGCTCGGGCTCGGGCTCGTCCTCGGGGGTGGGATCACTGCCGAGCAACACATTAGCTAAGAGGAGTTTTATTATTCGCCAGCTATGTCGCAAAAAAGTTAGCTATCTAGCAAAAAAGTTAGCTACCTAGCAAAAAAGTTAGCTATCTAGCAAAAAAATTTACATCTGCTCATCTGCCTCTAAAAAATAGCCCATGTAGCTAAACATGGCTAAAGTTTTAGCTACATAGCTAAAGTTATCCCTCATCTAGATATCGGTTTATCTATGCAACTAATCATATTTTTTTTCGTGAGTTTAACGACGAAACACTAACGAACGACCAAAACAGTTGGTAGCCCGCTTACCCGTATTTGATGAAGTTGGACAGGAAGGCCATCATCCGTCTCCTGGTCACCGCCTCCAGGCTGTCGTGCGCCAGCTCGGGCTCCGGCCCCGGGCCCTGGGGCTCGGCGCCCGCCCCGAAGTAGTACGACATGTCGTCGGCGTGCACCACCAGGCCTGCGGATCGGATCGGCTGCAGCGTTAGAAGGGCCCAGCCATTCGATGCGGCATCAAATTGACATCGAAACGATATCCGTTATCAGACATTTATGTCGAATTTTAGGATCTGTTCAAGATGTATTCAAAACACGAAAATCGACAATAATTTTCATAGCGATGTCGATGAGGGGCTGATATCGTTTCGGTATCTCGGTTTGGGGCGCGCTCGCTGTCTACAAACGCACCTGGCACGATGCACTTGCCGTACTTGACCCTGCTGCGGTTGAAGAAGCTGCTCTCGACGGCGAAGTTCATGAGGTAGGTGGGCGGCGCGGCCGGGTGGGCGGCGTGGAGGCGGGCCGCCCGCACCACGGGCATGCCGCTGAAGACGTCGCCCAGGTACTGCGGGGACGAGACTGTCAACGCGGGGGGTCACCGCGCAGTGCACGACACACGATACGGGTGACTCACAGTGTACATTTGGTGCATGGTGGGGTGCCTCTTGTTGTCGAAGTAGAGCTGCCGCACCTCCCGGGTGACGGCCGCTCGCTCGGGGGTCCCCAGCTCCAGGTCGAGGTCGTACGGGAGCGAGCGGTCCAGCTTGGCGTAGTGGTCGTCCAGTTTGTCCTCGTCGACCCGATTCCCTGCATTAAGACCACCACCGGGGAGCTCGAGGGGGCGGCGGCCGGACGGACGGGGACGGGGGGCGCGGGGACGACGGGCACCTACCTGTCCAGAGCTTCGTATCGCCCCGGATCACGTGGCCGTCGTCGCGGGCGAGGCTGAACATGGTGGGCACGGGGGAGACCTGCATGCCGTCGCGGAGCATCTTGAAAGGGTGCGCAGGGAACACGGCGTCCTCGGGCCTCGCGACGCAGTGCCCGTCGATCACGGGCAAGAAGGGCGGGTTGGCGCGGTCGGCGGGCTGCGTCAGGAGGGTCTTGTAGGGCACAGTTTGAGGGGCGGCTGGGGCGGGAGTGTTAGGGATTAAAAGGCCGGAAAAATAAAACAGGAAAAAGCTTGACAAAATGTCCCTCATTTCTCGATTTTTTTCCAAATTTTCACGAAAAATTTCCGGAAAAACGTTTTTTTCTTTTTCGAAAAACTTGAACATTTCCGGAAAATTGAAATCTCTAGAGAGGGTGGCCTTACCGGCGGGCTGGCCATGCAGTCCCAGGACTTGCCGAAGAGCTCCATGGCCGGCACGCTCTGGAGGAACTCGAACACCTCCTCGTCGCTGGCCTTCTCGTCACAGCCCAGGATGCGGGCGAGCTTCAAGGTCCGCTCCCGCAGCACTTCGCCCGGCAGCGCGCCGTACTGTTGGCAAGCCAGGACAGCGGTGAGGTGTCTGACGCCGACCTGGACTGGGCAGAGCCCGGGGGAGCAGTGTACCCACCCAGGTGTTGTTCATCGCCCCGCTGAAGATCATGCTCCGCTGGAAGGTGCCCTTGGCCGCCTCGACGAACTGCAGGGTGTGCGCGATGTACGCGCCGATGCAGAAGCCGAACGCGGTGACGCGCTCCGGGTCGCCGCCGAAGGCCGCGATGTTCTCGCGCACCCAGCGCATGCCGAGCACCGCGTCCTTGAGGCCCATGTTGCCGGGGGCGAGCGGCGTGTTGAGCGACATGAAGCCTGCGCACAGGCGGGGTCAGCGTCGAGCACCTGCCCGCCCTTACTACCGAAACGATAAATGGAGGCTTTCATACCGAAGGCCAGTAGCCTGTAGTTGATGACGACCACGACGATGTCCTTGGCGACGAACAGTTCCGGCCCCACCTCGTTCATGGAGGAGTTGTTGAGGCTCCACATGCCGTAGTGGAAGTACACCAGCACGGGCTTCCTACTGCTGGCCTCGGTGCCCGGCGGCCGGTACACGTTGAGGTACAGGCAGTCCTCGGAGCCGACCACCTTCTTCAGGTAGTAGTCGATCTGCAGCGGGGGCGGCCTCTCCTGCTCGGCCGGCAGCACCCCGGCCCAGGGCTCGGCGGGCTGCGGCGGCTGGAAGCGCAGGCGGCCCAGGGGAGGGCGCGCGAACGGCACGCCGAGGAAGGCCTGGAAGGGCGGCGCCGCGTTCTGCTGCACCTCGCGGCCGCGGAGCACGCCGCCGTGCGGCAGGGTCACCTCCAGGGACTGCAACACGAAACCCAGTAAGTTACCGCCCAGGCCGGTCAAGGCATTAAACGTTATTAACCCTGAAGGATCATATCATATAATTAGGGGCCCTGAACAGAAAGCATCGCACTCGGTAAAATGGACAAAAAGGACAACGAAATTCGTGAAAAATATACATATATCTCCACTGTTGAGAGGGATCTCTCGTCGGGCAGGGCCTCGGCCTCAGGGCTGCGGGCCATGAGGGTCGAGCAGACTGCGCCCATGGTGGTCGAGTCCGGGCCGGGGGTGAGTGTTCACTACGCACCGCCGAGCCGGACATGCCGAAGACGCGCCTCGCGGCCCGGGGAGGCGTCCGTACTGACTCACGGGCCCAGGAGCGGGGTCCAGGACCGCGCCGCAGGGGCGTTTGCAATGCTAAGTGCCCCAACCGCCGTGCCCCTCGGACCCTGTCCCGCAGCGCTAGCCGCTTCCCGACCGTTAGTTTCAACATCAGCTGTCATACCTTTCGCATGCAAAGGCAGCAATTTAGCAAACATTTACCGGTTGTGCTCTTTGTCCTACAGATCGTCTATGGGTGAGAGAGAGAGAGAGAGAGAGAGAGAGAGAGAGAGAGAGAGAGAGAGAGAGAGACGGTGACTTGGCCGCTCTCCGCCTGGCCTTGAGAGAGGAGA
>NW_026267227.1:463242-471841 GCF_000697945.3 Frankliniella occidentalis
CGCACTGCACCGATTCTGTATACTGTACACATGAACTGGGACAATTTTGTTCCCTAAAAGTGAAAGTTTTTGTTACTCACGCTAAAGAATTTTGTTGTTAGTTGGTTCTGCAGTCCAGAGTTTTAAATTTTTCAGTTACAACAGTGCCTTACTTAACTTAAACTGAACACCCTGCAGTTTTGGCGGCCGCTGGGCAATGGTCGCGTTGTCTGGCCGCGTTATTCGCTTAAGAGACGCAAGTCAGGATGTCTATCTTGCTGGTAAAACGGGAAAGGCCTCAAAATCAGTTGAAACAAAACCCGAAACAAACGGTCGTCAAAAGCAGCAGGATGGAGAGGATGCAAGGACGGTAAGGGAACCTTCAAATACATATGCTGCAACTTGAAAGGGCAAGTTATTGTAAGTTATAAGAATCTCTTGCTCGTTTCTGATTCTATCACTGAAGGATTCCCTCGAGCCATTCGTTCGTACAAGTCCCCTGGGAGTGATTATGCTGGGAATGGCTTGCATCGGCCTAGTGCCCGTTTCTTTCAATTGTTTGTGTAAGTTTTCGAGGGATTCTTCACTCACTGCTTCAAGCAACCGAGCATGCTCTAAATAACTCCATTCAACTAACAGATAAGCCGCTTTTCTCCGTGCGTCGATCCAGCCTGGTTTATGCTGTGCTGCTGTATTCCATATTCTGCGTCTCTTACGCCTTCGTCTGGAGAGATCAGGTACATTATGAAAACGAGCCTATGCAGAGATACTTGCGTTCATCTATCTAACTCTCTTTCGTAATCCCAACATGTTCTTTTGTGTGCAAAAGTTAGGACCTTCTCTTAATCCGAGCACCAATTGGGATTCAAGGCTGTTCTCTTTGGAAGCTCTCCTAGCTTTGTTGCCTTCTGCTATTAGCCCTTGGGTCTGGATGTGTACAACTAATTTGCGAAAAGTGATGTGGGGCTTCGCGGAATATCAGGTATGAATATGGCATGCTAAAATAATTTTTCCTTAAGCAGTAGCGTTGTGCGCGCATCTTTTTTTTCTTTCAAAAACACACAATTAACCCTCTGGTCTGATGTGCCCCGGTAGCGCCGCATCTGGTAATGCGCATTAAAATGCGCATAAAAGGTAACGAATTATTACTGCATCTATAACGCACATTTAAGCAGATTTAAGTGGATTATAGCGGTACCGGGGTGGCCTTACGGTTCGGAAAGTCAAGGGGGGAAGGTTGCCTATACTTTCTCTGCCCGTTAGACAGAAGTTAGTTCTTGATAAAGTTTCTCTCTAATTTCATATGTAAATCTAAAATAAAAATGATTTTATTTGAAGGAAGCCTTCTTATCTGTTACTAACCAACATCTTCGGGACCGCTGGTCTTCCCGAGTTCGATTCTTGCGCGGTTTCGTGTTCGTTTTATTCGTGGTCCCTCTCCTGTTAATCATCGTTGGAATGATTGCTTCAAAAAAAAAAGAGGTTGGCTAGAAAGTTGTTCGTGCAAAGTATCTACATTTGCAGTTCTTTAACAAATGTGCAAAGTCCCATGATGGTTCATGGTACATGGAATCATTTTTCTAGCAGACCAAGTTTATCTCTGGCGATCTCAACGCATATGACTTGGACCTGTCTGTAAATGCATGGTACTACCTCCCCGCTGCCTACTCAGCCACTGTATCGTTTTTTTTGATCCTACTGTTCCACACCGCGTACTCCCTACAGCTGCGTGAGGCAGCCACCGCTCTCAGCGAGCACCTAAACCAGGTGAGTGAACTGCTGCACTCTAAATGGGGAGGGACAATATTTTGTTCCTAGCTAAGATGTGTCTTTGAGCACATCTTCATATCAGAGGCAAATTTGTCTGTATCGAAGTACAAATAATTGGACCTTGGCTGGGTACAAATGCTGTATTTTGTATGTGACGAAGATACGAATTTGTATCTGGTTTAGATGAGATGTGCTCAAAGACACATCTAGCCTACTTTCAAAAATTGTCCCTCGCCATTTAGTGTGTGGGGTGGGGTACATATCGCGCTTGATTTGGGGAGCAGTGGCTTGGTTCCCGAATGCATTATAAGACTCCTCACCCTAAGCGTTTTGGCACCACCTGACCCAGATGCGCCCGGGCGACACTGAGGGGGTGCGCCGTGCCCAAAAGCTCTGGGTCGGTCTGCGCGCGCTCTACAACGACCACCCCAGCTTGTACCTCCTGGACGTGTTCTACCTGACGCACGTCTTTCTCTTGATGCTGTTCTCCGTCTACTTGTGCTTCGCGCTACTGTGAGTGTACTTCCTTCAGCCTGTACTCCTGCAAATGGTTTCGATGTCGTTTTTCTTGTTTGTTCGCCCCTCTTAGGTCTCTTGGGGTGTTGGAGGCGGGTGCCTCGCAAGTCATGTGGATGCTTTTGCTGGCATTCGGGCTGTTCCAAGTGAGCAATAGGGCGCACGAGGCGGTGACTGCGGTACGTTACGAGACCCACAACCACTCACTGTAAATTTCTTACGAACTACACTGTAAAAAAATCAGTCTTGGAGACGGGGCCTGTCACGGCGTTCCGTACCCCACTTTTGGGAGTGATTTCCGAGAGCGGTTCAGAGATTTGCCGTACGTGTGGCCATCGTACCAACAATTTTTACATGGGCTAGCATAGGGAAGAGGGTACGGAACGCCGTAACAGACTCCGTACTCAAGACGAAGACTTCCGGATCAAAATTAACAGGACTTTTTACGTACCTTTCCGTACCCACGTTTTTTTTACATGGGCTCTTATGGGAAGAGGGTACGAAACCCAAGGTACGGAGACGCCGTAGGTTAAGTAAACGGCATATTTCCGTATGGGCGACCGTGATTATTTTTTACAGTGTATATAGGTTCGTAATGAAAACCAAAAAGTTCGTAGCTTACAAAGGTTTTTGGAGCGTTGAATTACGAACTAATTGTTCGTAAGCTTACGAACAAATAGTTCGCAAAGCAAACCGATTGTTCGTAAGACCCTGTCTAGCATTACACACAATCGCTTTGCGATACGAACAATTTCTTTGCAGTACAAAGAACGAAAATTGTTCGTAACGTTGCAAAGTATTTAGTTCGTAAGCTTTTTACAGTGCTCGCATTTGATTTTCCAATATATTGTTCTCTTATGCATGCGACAGATGCACGGCCCTGTGGTGTCTGCCCTGGACAAGCTGTCGATGGACGCGCATGACCAGGCTTTCTTCCGAGCGGTAAGTCGTATTATGGCTCAAAAACTTGACTGCTTTGTACTTTGAACTCAAACTAGGCGGGTGCTTACTTCGACTGCCGTCGCAGGTGACGCTCTTCTACAAGTCCGTGATTTCCCGGCCGGCTCGCTTGTCGCTGAGCGGGTTCACCAGCATCGACCGACCTCTCTTCGGCTCCGTGAGTATTTAGGTTTCAGCTGGCGGAAACGTCAGTCCTTCTCCTCATGCAATACAATTTCAGCGGGAACTTACTGGTCGCGCCCTTCGTGTCCCACACAGATCGTCTCCCTATCAGTCACGTATCTCGTCATCATGATGCAGTTTCGCTCGGACACGTCTCATCCTTCTTCACTGATAAATTAAGTGTTCAACTGCTCAACACCTGTAAGTGTGCAACTGCAAGTTGAATACTCGCAAGTGTGCAACTCCGTAGTCGTACACTTGCAAGTGTTAAACTCGGTAGATGTGCACTTGCAAGTGTGCAACTCCTCGGTTGCACACTTCCTTAGATTGGATGCTTACTGTGTAGGAAGTGTTCAACCGAAGAGTTGCACACTTGCAAGTGCACACCTGCTGAGTTGCACACTTGCAAGTATTCAACTTGCAGTTGCACACTTGCAAGAATTTAACTTACAGTTGCACACTTAGAAGTGTTGAGCAGTTGGACACTTAGTTTATCAGTGTTCTTAATGCCGTGGTTGTGGATTTTACTTTTATCCTTCTCGCCTGCGATCCCCCCCCCTTAATCCGTGCCTGACGTTGGTGCCCGTGCGACCCACACCCCCTGGCGAGCTAATAAACGGTTAAGGACGGTCCCATTTACAGGAAGAATTAAGGAACTCAGCACCGGAAACAGTTCTAAAATAACGACCAAAACAAGTGCAAATGAGCCTTTACCGTTACAAGGGTGGTACTTCAGGTCATTTACAAAAATAGGTCAGACAATCTTAATACACCCCAAAATTGCCAAGATCAGAGCAAGCTTAACAAGGTCTCTTAGCGCCTGATGGGTAGGCAACACACTGCCTTGTTGTGCATGCGTGTACTGCGGGCTGGCCTACCCTGAGCCTCGCAGGCGCCGAGCTCTCGTCAGTTTTGCCGAACGATCGAATGAATTTGAGAAACGGACGTACTTTCTTGACGAAGGCGATCCCTAAGAAGAACAAGCACAGCCAGTGCAGTGTAAAAATTTATTTCGGTGTGAGCGTCTAAGGCGCGGCTTAACGTGGACTTTCGTGGCGGCGTATTTTTCACTTATTGCCATACCTCTCATACTTATGAACGAATGGGCATTTTTTTTCAAATTGATCATCCGCTTAGGGGCCATCCATTAAGTACGTCCGAGCTCGATGGGGAGGGGGGGGTCTCTCAAAAAGGGATATCGATGGACCTGGGGGGGGGGGGGGGGCAACGGCTGTCCGGACGTCCGCTGTCTACATAGGATACGGGGAAAATGGGAATACTGTGAGCTGGGTTTCGACACTACCCCACGTCCGCAGGGATTAAAATCATTCGTTTTGTTGTTTTATTTAATTTTTTTTTTAAATTTGAACAAAGTGACTTGTTTTAATTTTTAAATAAATTGTTTGACACTCTAAACTTGATAAATTAATTAGAAAACATCTGAACGCCTTAAAATACCAAAACGAACAAATTTATTAATTTTAGGAGTACTTTGGTCAAAATGGACGTCCAAAGAGGGGGGGGGGGGTCATCGAAAACGGACGTGCATGGACAAGGGGGAGGGGGGGGTCAATTTGGGGTCAAAAACCGCGGACGTACTTAATGGATGGCCCCTTATTAATATAGCTTTACTTTATTACTCGCCGCAAATGCCATTGAAGGGGCCAAGGCCAAGAGACCATAGGCTACTTGGTGCACTTTGAACATCGACGCATAAACAGGGGGCTTGAAGCAGAACAACACGTAGACGTATTGTTATTGTTGCCTTTATTAATTTTAGTACTATTATAATAATATTAATTACAATTACATTTGTATATGTGGGCCGTTATTAGGGGGCAATTCCAGGAAATGTCCCCGCTTATTAGCCTCACCCCCCCCCCAAAAAAAAAACAACAAAAAAACTCAGCGGTTTTAACTGGACACGCGACGGCGTGACGTACTTGCTGAAACTACCCATCAACATAAACGGACACACAGTTTCTTTGGCATATCATTTTCAGCTAGGCGTTCTCGTGTCGCACGAGGGAGGCAGAGCTAGTGCTTGACGCTGTTGCTGATGCCCGAGAAGCGGTGCGCCCGCCCGCCATGGTCACCCTGCCCTCCAGCTTTTCCTGCGCCAGGTTCATGTGCTCGCTGAGATACGTGGCGAGCACCTCGCGGTCCGGTGGCCCCACGGGGTAAAACACAAGATTATTATTCGCAAAAATTCCCAGCAAAATTCCACAACAGCAGCAACAACAACAATAAACAAAAAAACTTGTTTGCGTTGATGGGCTGTAACAACAAAAAGTGAAAAATTATTTAGGTACTGAAATTGTATAAAGTTTTGCTTACGTTGGTCGTTGGTGAAGGCGGCAGCCCATACCTTGCTCGCTGAGAATGTAAGTAAGAGCCGTTCCTGGGCTCGATTTCTCCGTGGCTGTTGTTGTCCATGGCGTTGCCGACAAGGTGGACGTAGTTCTGAACACAGAGCCGGTTGGTGAGGTTGTTCGAGCTTAGCTTAAGACGGCGCCTGCGGCCGGCGGGGTAGGTGTCCACACGACGCAGTGGTGCGTTGCGCGGTGGCCTACCCCGCTCTCCACAGGCGCTCCGTTGCGCTCCCCGATCCGTCCTCACCTGGGACTTGCCGCCGGCGTGGGGGGTACACTCTTAGCGGTGCTGATGTAGTTGTTGATGAGAGCGATCTCGTCGTGGGTGCCCCAGAACAGCCAGGCCCAGTAGTGCTTGCCGTCGCAGTACTACGCGGCACTGGGCAAGGTGCCGTCGAAGAGGCGGGCGAGAGGACACGGTGATGCCCTTGTTGGTCTTCTGGTAGGCCACTAGGACTAGGTGCTGACGCCAGGAGCGCTGCGCAAAGCACCACGTTGAGGCGACACTGGGGCAACCGGAAGTGCATCCCACCGTGTAGCGTACTCACCGCGATGGTGCACTTGTGCAGCCAGGCGTTCTCCAACGTTGTCGAAGGCCCTGCGTGATATCAGGACCGTATGGAAGCGCATCGACACTCGGTGATGGTAACGGCTGTCTGCGCATGCAGCGCGGCGACCAAGCGTTGAATGTCAATGTAATGTCCATTTATGTACAACTTATTTGGTGTGAGGAGTTTCACTCTCCTAGATTGCGGCCCAGGCGCCACCTGGACAGAATCGATAGCGCTTGACTTCTTCACCTTTCATGAAGTACCGCGGTGACGCGACCACGGCCAGAGCCCTGCCGACGGAAATGAACCACCCGGACGTGTAAGTATTCCATTTTTTTTTTAATTTTTTGTGATCGTCGTTGAAGTTGGCCATGTTCTGAGGTTTTGAATGGCGCCCTATATAACGTGTGTCAGGGCTAAGACACAGCCCTAGGCGGGTTTGCCTACCGTCTGTTCCCGTAAGGCGCCATATTGGCCCGCCCCTCGGGTATACAAACCCGCAAACACTGTTGTGTCGAGGCCCGCGGGCACGCACCGCACTGCACCGATTCTGTATACTGTACACATGAACTGGGACAATTTTGTTCCCTAAAAGTGAAAGTTTTTGTTACTCACGCTAAAGAATTTTGTAGTTAGTTGGTTCTGCAGTCCAGAGCTTTAAATTATTCAGTTACAGCAGTGCCTTACTTAACTCAGACTGAACACCCTGCAGTTTTGGCGGGCGCTGGGCAGTGGACGCGTTGTCTGGCCGCGTTATTCGCTTAAGAGACGCAAGTCAGGATGTCTATCTTGCTGGTAAAACCGGAAAGGCCTCAAAATCAGTTGACAGTAAATCCAAAACAAACGGCCGTCAAAAGCAGCAGGATGGAGAGGATACAAGGACGGTAAGGGAAACTTCAAATACATGCTGCACCTTGAAAGGGCAAGTTAAGTTATGAGAATCTTGCGCTCGTCTCTGATTCTATGACTGAAGGATTCACTCGAGCCATTCGTTCGTACAAGTCCCCTGGGGGTGATTATGCTGGGAATGGCTTGCATCGGCCTAGTGCCCGTGTCTTTCAATTGTCTGTGTAAGTTTTCGAGGGATTCTTCACTCACGACTGCTTCAAGCAACCAGCATGCTGTAAATAACTCCATTCAACTATCAGATAAGCCGCTTCTGTCCGTGCGTCGATCCAGCCTGGTGTATGCTGTGCTGTTGTCTTCCACATTCTGCGCCTCTTACGCCTTCGTCTTGAATGAACAGGTACATTATGAAAACGAGCCTATTCAGAGAAACTTGCGTCTATCTACCTAACTCTCTTTCGTAATCTCAACATCTTCTGTGTGTTCTTTTGTGTGCAAAAGTTAGGACGTGTTCTTAATCCGAGCACCAATTGGGATTCAAGGCTGTTCTCTTCGGAAGCTATCCAGGCTTTGTTGCCTTGTGCTATCAGCCCTTGGGTCTGGATGTGTACAACTAATTTCCGAAAATTGATGTGGGGCTTCGCGGAATATGAGGTATGAATATGGCATTGCCAAAAGAATTTTCCCTAAAAAAGCAGTAGGGTTGTGCGCGCATTTTATTTTTCAAAAACTCACAATTCCATACCTTAGACTAAAAGGCACGCAATTCATCCGCCCGTTTCCCAAAGCACGCAGTCCAGCCGCTCGTTTCAAAAGACACGCAGTTCCTATCTCTCACGCAAAAAAGCCTGTTCGATAAAATAGCAAACTTCAGGTACTTGCGTTTTGCTGTTGCAGCAAACATATTTTTGTTTTAGCAAAAGATCTTGCTGTTTCAGCAAACAACGAAAAAAACTATTTCCTCTGCTATGGTCACAGATAAACGTTAAGAAGAAATGGCAAAAGGATATGTTTGCTACAACAGAAAAACGCAAATACCTGAAGTTTGCTATTTTAGCGAACAGGCTTTTTTGCGTGAGAGATAGGAACTGCGTGTCTTTCGAAACGAGCAGCTGAACTGTGTGCCTTTCGAAACGCGCGGATGAATTGCATTTTAGTCTAAGGTATCGAATTAACCCTCCGTTCAGGTGTGCCCCGGTAGCACCGCATCTGGTTATGCGCATTAAAATGCGCATAAACGGTAACGCATTATTACGCGCATTGCTGCAGCTAATGCAGATTTAAGCAGTTTTTAGTGCATTAGCGCTACCGGCGAGGCCTTACGGTTAGGAAAGTCAAGAGAGCAGGTTGCCTACACTGCCCGTTAGACAGAAGTTAGTTCTTGATAAAGTTTCTCTCTAATTTCATATGTAAATGTAAAATAAAAATGATTTTATTTGAAGG